>NW_026610772.1:0-172518 GCF_029499605.1 Hyla sarda
ACATCATAGCACTGTAGTTCTGAGGGTTCAAGATGGATGCAACAATCTCCTGTTGCTTCTATGAAGGCCGTAATAGACGACATCACCAAACAGCTCCATAGTCACATACACAGCAAAGGAGAGATGTTGTTTACACCTAGTGATGTCAGTGGTATTGAGTGACATCACAGCACAGTGCTAAGGCTCCTGGGCCTGGACACAGCAGCGGCTGCAATATCTCAACGGAGAATACGTTTATATCTATGTGTGTGTGTGCGCATATATATATATATATATATATATATATATATATATATATATATATTTCTCCGCCGAAATCACTTTTAAACCCATTTCCACCTTTTTTTCCCTTCTCTTCCTCTTACTTTTTTTTCACGTTTTTTTACGTTTTTCTCCTTTTCGCCTCTTTTCTGGGCGTATTATTCTTCTTTTTCTTCTTTTTTTTCGTCTAATGCATACCCCATCAGTGCAGCAATGCTTATTCAATACCGCCAGCAGATGGAGACACTGGGGGATAATTTTCTAAGGATTTATACTGATTTTTCCTGTCTGAATTTGTCGCACAGAAAGTTGCAGGCCAAATATGTGTGACATTTCTGCGACTTTAGCTTCTAGAGCATTTTTACAACATTATACATAGGTGCTGAATACATAAAAAGCGACTGTTCAGCGACAGACAAGTCGCATCGGCTGAAAGTAGGCCAGAATGTCAGTCCATGTTGGAGCAGGTTTAGATACAGTCTAAAGCATAGATCTCAAAGTCTGTGCACAGAATTTAGCAAGGGCCTCGCACCTTCTGATGCATCAGGTAGGTGCACAATAGCATAGCCTAACCCTCTGTACTTTGGTCTATATTGATGCGGGACATAGACAGCCAGCTGATGACCAATCCATTAGTGCAATGGATGGCTGGAAGCATTTGTCTTTGCCTTTGCAATACCACAGAAGCAATGCATGGTCAATGTACAGCAATGACACACCTGTGTGAACAGCCAGGAGACCCCCCCCCCCCCCCCATGTTATGTTACATAGTTACATAGTTAGTACGGTCGAAAAAAGACATATGTCCATCACGTTCAACCAGGGAATTAAGGGGTAGGGGTGTGGCGCGATATTGGGGAAGGGATGAGATTTTATATTTCTTCATAAGCATTAATCTTATTTTGTCAATTAGGAACATTCAGCACCCACCCGCTATCAAGGCAGCTGCCTATCATGTCATGCCCTACCTGCACAGGTGTGCTGGCTACTCAAATGATCCAATTAAGGAGGCCATTTAGTCAGCAGCAGCAGAAGTCCTGTGCCTGGACGCTCCAACAGGGGCCAGACACAAGCAGAAGCAGAAGCAGCAGAAGCAGCAGCAGCACCACCTTTTGTTTTTTGGCTGCAGCAGCAGCAAGGCCCACAGGGCTGGCTAGCTGGCTAGCCAGCAAGCAGGTAGCAATGAAAGTAGGAATCTTTCTTTTTAACCCTGTAAGGGGGTGGTGCACTGTACCCGAAGATACTGCCATATCGGGTCAATGCATAGGGCGACGGAAGCAAGCTTCGAAATCGGCCCCCGTTCTCAAAAATCCATTTAATATATGGTCCCCAGATAGGGGACGTATCAGATATTAAACTGATAAGAACAGATACTACACTTGATCTTAGCCAAAAGGCCGAGAAGCGATAACCGTGAAAGGGGCGGGCCCAACAAGGTCCCCTTCATGGGCACTATCACTGCTTGCTGTCAGGGAGGCTGCCAGACAATTTTCCATGCACACTCTGGGCTGGGGGGCAGTCAACCACCAGTACACACAGCAGAACCTAAACCCATACCATTATTGCTAAGCAGCAAGACAGGGGCCCATTGCACTCCCACGGGGCCTTTTTAAATGCAATCCATAACCCGGATTTGCCAGGAACCCTTCTTACTCCTCCTACTTGCATGTGACACTGGGCTTAGGATCTGCATAGGAAACACACACACAAGCACACACCTACCTTTGTTGCCTGCAGATGCCTCCTTGGCTGTCCCCAAACGGTATCAAACCAACACCCACGGGAAGCTGTAAGCATAGAGGACATGCCTGCACCCCATTGGACTTACCTGTGTGGGTTAAATCCGGGTTATTTGACAACCTATGGCGGTGATGGTTCTGCTCAGGCAGAGCAGTGCTGATGCTCCTCATAAAGCTGTCGCTGCTGTGAAGGTTCTAGGTGACATCACAAATCCCTTTGGTTACATACACAACAAAGCTGGGTTGTTGTTGTTTACACTCTGCAAGGCCTGTGGAAGTGAGTGACATCATAGCACTGTAGTTCTGAGGGTTCAAGATGGATGCAACAATCTCCTGTTGCTTCTATGAAGGCCGTAATAGACGACATCACCAAACAGCTCCATAGTCACATACACAGCAAAGGAGAGATGTTGTTTACACCTAGTGATGTCAGTGGTATTGAGTGACATCACAGCACAGTGCTAAGGCTCCTGGGCCTGGACACAGCAGCGGCTGCAATATCTCAACGGAGAATACGTTTATATCTATGTGTGTGTGTGCGCATATATATATATATATATATATATATATTTCTCCGCCGAAATCACTTTTAAACCCATTTCCACCTTTTTTTCCCTTCTCTTCCTCTTACTTTTTTTTCACGTTTTTTTACGTTTTTCTCCTTTTCGCCTCTTTTCTGGGCGTATTATTCTTCTTTTTCTTCTTTTTTTTCGTCTAATGCATACCCCATCAGTGCAGCAATGCTTATTCAATACCGCCAGCAGATGGAGACACTGGGGGATAATTTTCTAAGGATTTATACTGATTTTTCCTGTCTGAATTTGTCGCACAGAAAGTTGCAGGCCAAATATGTGTGACATTTCTGCGACTTTAGCTTCTAGAGCATTTTTACAACATTATACATAGGTGCTGAATACATAAAAAGCGACTGTTCAGCGACAGACAAGTCGCATCGGCTGAAAGTAGGCCAGAATGTCAGTCCATGTTGGAGCAGGTTTAGATACAGTCTAAAGCATAGATCTCAAAGTCTGTGCACAGAATTTAGCAAGGGCCTCGCACCTTCTGATGCATCAGGTAGGTGCACAATAGCATAGCCTAACCCTCTGTACTTTGGTCTATATTGATGCGGGACATAGACAGCCAGCTGATGACCAATCCATTAGTGCAATGGATGGCTGGAAGCATTTGTCTTTGCCTTTGCAATACCACAGAAGCAATGCATGGTCAATGTACAGCAATGACACACCTGTGTGAACAGCCAGGAGACCCCCCCCCCCATGTTATGTTACATAGTTACATAGTTAGTACGGTCGAAAAAAGACATATGTCCATCACGTTCAACCAGGGAATTAAGGGGTAGGGGTGTGGCGCGATATTGGGGAAGGGATGAGATTTTATATTTCTTCATAAGCATTAATCTTATTTTGTCAATTAGGAACATTCAGCACCCACCCGCTATCAAGGCAGCTGCCTATCATGTCATGCCCTACCTGCACAGGTGTGCTGGCTACTCAAATGATCCAATTAAGGAGGCCATTTAGTCAGCAGCAGCAGAAGTCCTGTGCCTGGACGCTCCAACAGGGGCCAGACACAAGCAGAAGCAGAAGCAGCAGAAGCAGCAGCAGCACCACCTTTTGTTTTTTGGCTGCAGCAGCAGCAAGGCCCACAGGGCTGGCTAGCTGGCTAGCCAGCAAGCAGGTAGCAATGAAAGTAGGAATCTTTCTTTTTAACCCTGTAAGGGGGTGGTGCACTGTACCCGAAGATACTGCCATATCGGGTCAATGCATAGGGCGACGGAAGCAAGCTTCGAAATCGGCCCCCGTTCTCAAAAATCCATTTAATATATGGTCCCCAGATAGGGGACGTATCAGATATTAAACTGATAAGAACAGATACTACACTTGATCTTAGCCAAAAGGCCGAGAAGCGATAACCGTGAAAGGGGCGGGCCCAACAAGGTCCCCTTCATGGGCACTATCACTGCTTGCTGTCAGGGAGGCTGCCAGACAATTTTCCATGCACACTCTGGGCTGGGGGGCAGTCAACCACCAGTACACACAGCAGAACCTAAACCCATACCATTATTGCTAAGCAGCAAGACAGGGGCCCATTGCACTCCCACGGGGCCTTTTTAAATGCAATCCATAACCCGGATTTGCCAGGAACCCTTCTTACTCCTCCAACTTGCATGTGACACTGGGCTTAGGATCTGCATAGGAAACACACACACAAGCACACACCTACCTTTGTTGCCTGCAGATGCCTCCTTGGCTGTCCCCAAACGGTATCAAACCAACACCCACGGGAAGCTGTAAGCATAGAGGACATGCCTGCACCCCATTGGACTTACCTGTGTGGGTTAAATCCGGGTTATTTGACAACCTATGGCGGTGATGGTTCTGCTCAGGCAGAGCAGTGCTGATGCTCCTCATAAAGCTGTCGCTGCTGTGAAGGTTCTAGGTGACATCACAAATCCCTTTGGTTACATACACAACAAAGCTGGGTTGTTGTTGTTTACACTCTGCAAGGCCTGTGGAAGTGAGTGACATCATAGCACTGTAGTTCTGAGGGTTCAAGATGGATGCAACAATCTCCTGTTGCTTCTATGAAGGCCGTAATAGACGACATCACCAAACAGCTCCATAGTCACATACACAGCAAAGGAGAGATGTTGTTTACACCTAGTGATGTCAGTGGTATTGAGTGACATCACAGCACAGTGCTAAGGCTCCTGGGCCTGGACACAGCAGCGGCTGCAATATCTCAACGGAGAATACGTTTATATCTATGTGTGTGTGTGCGCATATATATATATATATATATATATATATATATATATATATATATATTTCTCCGCCGAAATCACTTTTAAACCCATTTCCACCTTTTTTTCCCTTCTCTTCCTCTTACTTTTTTTTCACGTTTTTTTACGTTTTTCTCCTTTTCGCCTCTTTTCTGGGCGTATTATTCTTCTTTTTCTTCTTTTTTTTCGTCTAATGCATACCCCATCAGTGCAGCAATGCTTATTCAATACCGCCAGCAGATGGAGACACTGGGGGATAATTTTCTAAGGATTTATACTGATTTTTCCTGTCTGAATTTGTCGCACAGAAAGTTGCAGGCCAAATATGTGTGACATTTCTGCGACTTTAGCTTCTAGAGCATTTTTACAACATTATACATAGGTGCTGAATACATAAAAAGCGACTGTTCAGCGACAGACAAGTCGCATCGGCTGAAAGTAGGCCAGAATGTCAGTCAATGTTGGAGCAGGTTTAGATACAGTCTAAAGCATAGATCTCAAAGTCTGTGCACAGAATTTAGCAAGGGCCTCGCACCTTCTGATGCATCAGGTAGGTGCACAATAGCATAGCCTAACCCTCTGTACTTTGGTCTATATTGATGCGGGACATAGACAGCCAGCTGATGACCAATCCATTAGTGCAATGGATGGCTGGAAGCATTTGTCTTTGCCTTTGCAATACCACAGAAGCAATGCATGGTCAATGTACAGCAATGACACACCTGTGTGAACAGCCAGGAGACACCCCCCCCCCCCCCCCCATGTTATGTTACATAGTTACATAGTTAGTACGGTCGAAAAAAGACATATGTCCATCACGTTCAACCAGGGAATTAAGGGGTAGGGGTGTGGCGCGATATTGGGGAAGGGATGAGATTTTATATTTCTTCATAAGCATTAATCTTATTTTGTCAATTAGGAACATTCAGCACCCACCCGCTATCAAGGCAGCTGCCTATCATGTCATGCCCTACCTGCACAGGTGTGCTGGCTACTCAAATGATCCAATTAAGGAGGCCATTTAGTCAGCAGCAGCAGAAGTCCTGTGCCTGGACGCTCCAACAGGGGCCAGACACAAGCAGAAGCAGAAGCAGCAGAAGCAGCAGCAGCACCACCTTTTGTTTTTTGGCTGCAGCAGCAGCAAGGCCCACAGGGCTGGCTAGCTGGCTAGCCAGCAAGCAGGTAGCAATGAAAGTAGGAATCTTTCTTTTTAACCCTGTAAGGGGGTGGTGCACTGTACCCGAAGATACTGCCATATCGGGTCAATGCATAGGGCGACGGAAGCAAGCTTCGAAATCGGCCCCCGTTCTCAAAAATCCATTTAATATATGGTCCCCAGATAGGGGACGTATCAGATATTAAACTGATAAGAACAGATACTACACTTGATCTTAGCCAAAAGGCCGAGAAGCGATAACCGTGAAAGGGGCGGGCCCAACAAGGTCCCCTTCATGGGCACTATCACTGCTTGCTGTCAGGGAGGCTGCCAGACAATTTTCCATGCACACTCTGGGCTGGGGGGCAGTCAACCACCAGTACACACAGCAGAACCTAAACCCATACCATTATTGCTAAGCAGCAAGACAGGGGCCCATTGCACTCCCACGGGGCCTTTTTAAATGCAATCCATAACCCGGATTTGCCAGGAACCCTTCTTACTCCTCCTACTTGCATGTGACACTGGGCTTAGGATCTGCATAGGAAACACACACACAAGCACACACCTACCTTTGTTGCCTGCAGATGCCTCCTTGGCTGTCCCCAAACGGTATCAAACCAACACCCACGGGAAGCTGTAAGCATAGAGGACATGCCTGCACCCCATTGGACTTACCTGTGTGGGTTAAATCCGGGTTATTTGACAACCTATGGCGGTGATGGTTCTGCTCAGGCAGAGCAGTGCTGATGCTCCTCATAAAGCTGTCGCTGCTGTGAAGGTTCTAGGTGACATCACAAATCCCTTTGGTTACATACACAACAAAGCTGGGTTGTTGTTGTTTACACTCTGCAAGGCCTGTGGAAGTGAGTGACATCATAGCACTGTAGTTCTGAGGGTTCAAGATGGATGCAACAATCTCCTGTTGCTTCTATGAAGGCCGTAATAGACGACATCACCAAACAGCTCCATAGTCACATACACAGCAAAGGAGAGATGTTGTTTACACCTAGTGATGTCAGTGGTATTGAGTGACATCACAGCACAGTGCTAAGGCTCCTGGGCCTGGACACAGCAGCGGCTGCAATATCTCAACGGAGAATACGTTTATATCTATGTGTGTGTGCGCATATATATATATATATATATATATATATATATATATATATATATATATATATATATTCTCCGCCGAAATCACTTTTAAACCCATTTCCACCTTTTTTTCCCTTCTCTTCCTCTTACTTTTTTTTCACGTTTTTTTACGTTTTTCTCCTTTTCGCCTCTTTTCTGGGCGTATTATTCTTCTTTTTCTTCTTTTTTTTCGTCTAATGCATACCCCATCAGTGCAGCAATGCTTATTCAATACCGCCAGCAGATGGAGACACTGGGGGATAATTTTCTAAGGATTTATACTGATTTTTCCTGTCTGAATTTGTCGCACAGAAAGTTGCAGGCCAAATATGTGTGACATTTCTGCGACTTTAGCTTCTAGAGCATTTTTACAACATTATACATAGGTGCTGAATACATAAAAAGCGACTGTTCAGCGACAGACAAGTCGCATCGGCTGAAAGTAGGCCAGAATGTCAGTCCATGTTGGAGCAGGTTTAGATACAGTCTAAAGCATAGATCTCAAAGTCTGTGCACAGAATTTAGCAAGGGCCTCGCACCTTCTGATGCATCAGGTAGGTGCACAATAGCATAGCCTAACCCTCTGTACTTTGGTCTATATTGATGCGGGACATAGACAGCCAGCTGATGACCAATCCATTAGTGCAATGGATGGCTGGAAGCATTTGTCTTTGCCTTTGCAATACCACAGAAGCAATGCATGGTCAATGTACAGCAATGACACACCTGTGTGAACAGCCAGGAGACCCCCCCCCCCCCCCCCCCCATGTTATGTTACATAGTTACATAGTTAGTACGGTCGAAAAAAGACATATGTCCATCACGTTCAACCAGGGAATTAAGGGGTAGGGGTGTGGCGCGATATTGGGGAAGGGATGAGATTTTATATTTCTTCATAAGCATTAATCTTATTTTGTCAATTAGGAACATTCAGCACCCACCCGCTATCAAGGCAGCTGCCTATCATGTCATGCCCTACCTGCACAGGTGTGCTGGCTACTCAAATGATCCAATTAAGGAGGCCATTTAGTCAGCAGCAGCAGAAGTCCTGTGCCTGGACGCTCCAACAGGGGCCAGACACAAGCAGAAGCAGAAGCAGCAGAAGCAGCAGCAGCACCACCTTTTGTTTTTTGGCTGCAGCAGCAGCAAGGCCCACAGGGCTGGCTAGCTGGCTAGCCAGCAAGCAGGTAGCAATGAAAGTAGGAATCTTTCTTTTTAACCCTGTAAGGGGGTGGTGCACTGTACCCGAAGATACTGCCATATCGGGTCAATGCATAGGGCGACGGAAGCAAGCTTCGAAATCGGCCCCCGTTCTCAAAAATCCATTTAATATATGGTCCCCAGATAGGGGACGTATCAGATATTAAACTGATAAGAACAGATACTACACTTGATCTTAGCCAAAAGGCCGAGAAGCGATAACCGTGAAAGGGGCGGGCCCAACAAGGTCCCCTTCATGGGCACTATCACTGCTTGCTGTCAGGGAGGCTGCCAGACAATTTTCCATGCACACTCTGGGCTGGGGGGCAGTCAACCACCAGTACACACAGCAGAACCTAAACCCATACCATTATTGCTAAGCAGCAAGACAGGGGCCCATTGCACTCCCACGGGGCCTTTTTAAATGCAATCCATAACCCGGATTTGCCAGGAACCCTTCTTACTCCTCCTACTTGCATGTGACACTGGGCTTAGGATCTGCATAGGAAACACACACACAAGCACACACCTACCTTTGTTGCCTGCAGATGCCTCCTTGGCTGTCCCCAAACGGTATCAAACCAACACCCACGGGAAGCTGTAAGCATAGAGGACATGCCTGCACCCCATTGGACTTACCTGTGTGGGTTAAATCCGGGTTATTTGACAACCTATGGCGGTGATGGTTCTGCTCAGGCAGAGCAGTGCTGATGCTCCTCATAAAGCTGTCGCTGCTGTGAAGGTTCTAGGTGACATCACAAATCCCTTTGGTTACATACACAACAAAGCTGGGTTGTTGTTGTTTACACTCTGCAAGGCCTGTGGAAGTGAGTGACATCATAGCACTGTAGTTCTGAGGGTTCAAGATGGATGCAACAATCTCCTGTTGCTTCTATGAAGGCCGTAATAGACGACATCACCAAACAGCTCCATAGTCACATACACAGCAAAGGAGAGATGTTGTTTACACCTAGTGATGTCAGTGGTATTGAGTGACATCACAGCACAGTGCTAAGGCTCCTGGGCCTGGACACAGCAGCGGCTGCAATATCTCAACGGAGAATACGTTTATATCTATGTGTGTGTGTGCGCATATATATATATATATATATATATATATATATATATATATATATATTTCTCCGCCGAAATCACTTTTAAACCCATTTCCACCTTTTTTTCCCTTCTCTTCCTCTTACTTTTTTTTCACGTTTTTTTACGTTTTTCTCCTTTTCGCCTCTTTTCTGGGCGTATTATTCTTCTTTTTCTTCTTTTTTTTCGTCTAATGCATACCCCATCAGTGCAGCAATGCTTATTCAATACCGCCAGCAGATGGAGACACTGGGGGATAATTTTCTAAGGATTTATACTGATTTTTCCTGTCTGAATTTGTCGCACAGAAAGTTGCAGGCCAAATATGTGTGACATTTCTGCGACTTTAGCTTCTAGAGCATTTTTACAACATTATACATAGGTGCTGAATACATAAAAAGCGACTGTTCAGCGACAGACAAGTCGCATCGGCTGAAAGTAGGCCAGAATGTCAGTCCATGTTGGAGCAGGTTTAGATACAGTCTAAAGCATAGATCTCAAAGTCTGTGCACAGAATTTAGCAAGGGCCTCGCACCTTCTGATGCATCAGGTAGGTGCACAATAGCATAGCCTAACCCTCTGTACTTTGGTCTATATTGATGCGGGACATAGACAGCCAGCTGATGACCAATCCATTAGTGCAATGGATGGCTGGAAGCATTTGTCTTTGCCTTTGCAATACCACAGAAGCAATGCATGGTCAATGTACAGCAATGACACACCTGTGTGAACAGCCAGGAGACCCCCCCCCCCCCCCCATGTTATGTTACATAGTTACATAGTTAGTACGGTCGAAAAAAGACATATGTCCATCACGTTCAACCAGGGAATTAAGGGGTAGGGGTGTGGCGCGATATTGGGGAAGGGATGAGATTTTATATTTCTTCATAAGCATTAATCTTATTTTGTCAATTAGGAACATTCAGCACCCACCCGCTATCAAGGCAGCTGCCTATCATGTCATGCCCTACCTGCACAGGTGTGCTGGCTACTCAAATGATCCAATTAAGGAGGCCATTTAGTCAGCAGCAGCAGAAGTCCTGTGCCTGGACGCTCCAACAGGGGCCAGACACAAGCAGAAGCAGAAGCAGCAGAAGCAGCAGCAGCACCACCTTTTGTTTTTTGGCTGCAGCAGCAGCAAGGCCCACAGGGCTGGCTAGCTGGCTAGCCAGCAAGCAGGTAGCAATGAAAGTAGGAATCTTTCTTTTTAACCCTGTAAGGGGGTGGTGCACTGTACCCGAAGATACTGCCATATCGGGTCAATGCATAGGGCGACGGAAGCAAGCTTCGAAATCGGCCCCCGTTCTCAAAAATCCATTTAATATATGGTCCCCAGATAGGGGACGTATCAGATATTAAACTGATAAGAACAGATACTACACTTGATCTTAGCCAAAAGGCCGAGAAGCGATAACCGTGAAAGGGGCGGGCCCAACAAGGTCCCCTTCATGGGCACTATCACTGCTTGCTGTCAGGGAGGCTGCCAGACAATTTTCCATGCACACTCTGGGCTGGGGGGCAGTCAACCACCAGTACACACAGCAGAACCTAAACCCATACCATTATTGCTAAGCAGCAAGACAGGGGCCCATTGCACTCCCACGGGGCCTTTTTAAATGCAATCCATAACCCGGATTTGCCAGGAACCCTTCTTACTCCTCCTACTTGCATGTGACACTGGGCTTAGGATCTGCATAGGAAACACACACACAAGCACACACCTACCTTTGTTGCCTGCAGATGCCTCCTTGGCTGTCCCCAAACGGTATCAAACCAACACCCACGGGAAGCTGTAAGCATAGAGGACATGCCTGCACCCCATTGGACTTACCTGTGTGGGTTAAATCCGGGTTATTTGACAACCTATGGCGGTGATGGTTCTGCTCAGGCAGAGCAGTGCTGATGCTCCTCATAAAGCTGTCGCTGCTGTGAAGGTTCTAGGTGACATCACAAATCCCTTTGGTTACATACACAACAAAGCTGGGTTGTTGTTGTTTACACTCTGCAAGGCCTGTGGAAGTGAGTGACATCATAGCACTGTAGTTCTGAGGGTTCAAGATGGATGCAACAATCTCCTGTTGCTTCTATGAAGGCCGTAATAGACGACATCACCAAACAGCTCCATAGTCACATACACAGCAAAGGAGAGATGTTGTTTACACCTAGTGATGTCAGTGGTATTGAGTGACATCACAGCACAGTGCTAAGGCTCCTGGGCCTGGACACAGCAGCGGCTGCAATATCTCAACGGAGAATACGTTTATATCTATGTGTGTGTGTGCGCATATATATATATATATATATATATATATATATATATATATATATTTCTCCGCCGAAATCACTTTTAAACCCATTTCCACCTTTTTTTCCCTTCTCTTCCTCTTACTTTTTTTTCACGTTTTTTTACGTTTTTCTCCTTTTCGCCTCTTTTCTGGGCGTATTATTCTTCTTTTTCTTCTTTTTTTTCGTCTAATGCATACCCCATCAGTGCAGCAATGCTTATTCAATACCGCCAGCAGATGGAGACACTGGGGGATAATTTTCTAAGGATTTATACTGATTTTTCCTGTCTGAATTTGTCGCACAGAAAGTTGCAGGCCAAATATGTGTGACATTTCTGCGACTTTAGCTTCTAGAGCATTTTTACAACATTATACATAGGTGCTGAATACATAAAAAGCGACTGTTCAGCGACAGACAAGTCGCATCGGCTGAAAGTAGGCCAGAATGTCAGTCCATGTTGGAGCAGGTTTAGATACAGTCTAAAGCATAGATCTCAAAGTCTGTGCACAGAATTTAGCAAGGGCCTCGCACCTTCTGATGCATCAGGTAGGTGCACAATAGCATAGCCTAACCCTCTGTACTTTGGTCTATATTGATGCGGGACATAGACAGCCAGCTGATGACCAATCCATTAGTGCAATGGATGGCTGGAAGCATTTGTCTTTGCCTTTGCAATACCACAGAAGCAATGCATGGTCAATGTACAGCAATGACACACCTGTGTGAACAGCCAGGAGACCCCCCCCCCCCCCCCCCCCCCATGTTATGTTACATAGTTACATAGTTAGTACGGTCGAAAAAAGACATATGTCCATCACGTTCACCTAGGGAATTAAGGGGTAGGGGTGTGGCGCGATATTGGGGAAGGGATGAGATTTTATATTTCTTCATAAGCATTAATCTTATTTTGTCAATTAGGAACATTCAGCACCCACCCGCTATCAAGGCAGCTGCCTATCATGTCATGCCCTACCTGCACAGGTGTGCTGGCTACTCAAATGATCCAATTAAGGAGGCCATTTAGTCAGCAGCAGCAGAAGTCCTGTGCCTGGACGCTCCAACAGGGGCCAGACACAAGCAGAAGCAGAAGCAGCAGCAGCAGCAGCACCACCTTTTGTTTTTTGGCTGCAGCAGCAGCAAGGCCCACAGGGCTGGCTAGCTGGCTAGCCAGCAAGCAGGTAGCAATGAAAGTAGGAATCTTTCTTTTTAACCCTGTAAGGGGGTGGTGCACTGTACCCGAAGATACTGCCATATCGGGTCAATGCATAGGGCGACGGAAGCAAGCTTCGAAATCGGCCCCCGTTCTCAAAAATCCATTTAATATATGGTCCCCAGATAGGGGACGTATCAGATATTAAACTGATAAGAACAGATACTACACTTGATCTTAGCCAAAAGGCCGAGAAGCGATAACCGTGAAAGGGGCGGGCCCAACAAGGTCCCCTTCATGGGCACTATCACTGCTTGCTGTCAGGGAGGCTGCCAGACAATTTTCCATGCACACTCTGGGCTGGGGGGCAGTCAACCACCAGTACACACAGCAGAACCTAAACCCATACCATTATTGCTAAGCAGCAAGACAGGGGCCCATTGCACTCCCACGGGGCCTTTTTAAATGCAATCCATAACCCGGATTTGCCAGGAACCCTTCTTACTCCTCCTACTTGCATGTGACACTGGGCTTAGGATCTGCATAGGAAACACACACACAAGCACACACCTACCTTTGTTGCCTGCAGATGCCTCCTTGGCTGTCCCCAAACGGTATCAAACCAACACCCACGGGAAGCTGTAAGCATAGAGGACATGCCTGCACCCCATTGGACTTACCTGTGTGGGTTAAATCCGGGTTATTTGACAACCTATGGCGGTGATGGTTCTGCTCAGGCAGAGCAGTGCTGATGCTCCTCATAAAGCTGTCGCTGCTGTGAAGGTTCTAGGTGACATCACAAATCCCTTTGGTTACATACACAACAAAGCTGGGTTGTTGTTGTTTACACTCTGCAAGGCCTGTGGAAGTGAGTGACATCATAGCACTGTAGTTCTGAGGGTTCAAGATGGATGCAACAATCTCCTGTTGCTTCTATGAAGGCCGTAATAGACGACATCACCAAACAGCTCCATAGTCACATACACAGCAAAGGAGAGATGTTGTTTACACCTAGTGATGTCAGTGGTATTGAGTGACATCACAGCACAGTGCTAAGGCTCCTGGGCCTGGACACAGCAGCGGCTGCAATATCTCAACGGAGAATACGTTTATATCTATGTGTGTGTGTGCGCATATATATATATATATATATATATATATATATATATATATATATATATATATATATTTCTCCGCCGAAATCACTTTTAAACCCATTTCCACCTTTTTTTCCCTTCTCTTCCTCTTACTTTTTTTTCACGTTTTTTTACGTTTTTCTCCTTTTCGCCTCTTTTCTGGGCGTATTATTCTTCTTTTTCTTCTTTTTTTTCGTCTAATGCATACCCCATCAGTGCAGCAATGCTTATTCAATACCGCCAGCAGATGGAGACACTGGGGGATAATTTTCTAAGGATTTATACTGATTTTTCCTGTCTGAATTTGTCGCACAGAAAGTTGCAGGCCAAATATGTGTGACATTTCTGCGACTTTAGCTTCTAGAGCATTTTTACAACATTATACATAGGTGCTGAATACATAAAAAGCGACTGTTCAGCGACAGACAAGTCGCATCGGCTGAAAGTAGGCCAGAATGTCAGTCCATGTTGGAGCAGGTTTAGATACAGTCTAAAGCATAGATCTCAAAGTCTGTGCACAGAATTTAGCAAGGGCCTCGCACCTTCTGATGCATCAGGTAGGTGCACAATAGCATAGCCTAACCCTCTGTACTTTGGTCTATATTGATGCGGGACATAGACAGCCAGCTGATGACCAATCCATTAGTGCAATGGATGGCTGGAAGCATTTGTCTTTGCCTTTGCAATACCACAGAAGCAATGCATGGTCAATGTACAGCAATGACACACCTGTGTGAACAGCCAGGAGACCCCCCCCCCCCCCCCATGTTATGTTACATAGTTACATAGTTAGTACGGTCGAAAAAAGACATATGTCCATCACGTTCAACCAGGGAATTAAGGGGTAGGGGTGTGGCGCGATATTGGGGAAGGGATGAGATTTTATATTTCTTCATAAGCATTAATCTTATTTTGTCAATTAGGAACATTCAGCACCCACCCGCTATCAAGGCAGCTGCCTATCATGTCATGCCCTACCTGCACAGGTGTGCTGGCTACTCAAATGATCCAATTAAGGAGGCCATTTAGTCAGCAGCAGCAGAAGTCCTGTGCCTGGACGCTCCAACAGGGGCCAGACACAAGCAGAAGCAGAAGCAGCAGAAGCAGCAGCAGCACCACCTTTTGTTTTTTGGCTGCAGCAGCAGCAAGGCCCACAGGGCTGGCTAGCTGGCTAGCCAGCAAGCAGGTAGCAATGAAAGTAGGAATCTTTCTTTTTAACCCTGTAAGGGGGTGGTGCACTGTACCCGAAGATACTGCCATATCGGGTCAATGCATAGGGCGACGGAAGCAAGCTTCGAAATCGGCCCCCGTTCTCAAAAATCCATTTAATATATGGTCCCCAGATAAGGGACGTATCAGATATTAAACTGATAAGAACAGATACTACACTTGATCTTAGCCAAAAGGCCGAGAAGCGATAACCGTGAAAGGGGCGGGCCCAACAAGGTCCCCTTCATGGGCACTATCACTGCTTGCTGTCAGGGAGGCTGCCAGACAATTTTCCATGCACACTCTGGGCTGGGGGGCAGTCAACCACCAGTACACACAGCAGAACCTAAACCCATACCATTATTGCTAAGCAGCAAGACAGGGGCCCATTGCACTCCCACGGGGCCTTTTTAAATGCAATCCATAACCCGGATTTGCCAGGAACCCTTCTTACTCCTCCTACTTGCATGTGACACTGGGCTTAGGATCTGCATAGGAAACACACACACAAGCACACACCTACCTTTGTTGCCTGCAGATGCCTCCTTGGCTGTCCCCAAACGGTATCAAACCAACACCCACGGGAAGCTGTAAGCATAGAGGACATGCCTGCACCCCATTGGACTTACCTGTGTGGGTTAAATCCGGGTTATTTGACAACCTATGGCGGTGATGGTTCTGCTCAGGCAGAGCAGTGCTGATGCTCCTCATAAAGCTGTCGCTGCTGTGAAGGTTCTAGGTGACATCACAAATCCCTTTGGTTACATACACAACAAAGCTGGGTTGTTGTTGTTTACACTCTGCAAGGCCTGTGGAAGTGAGTGACATCATAGCACTGTAGTTCTGAGGGTTCAAGATGGATGCAACAATCTCCTGTTGCTTCTATGAAGGCCGTAATAGACGACATCACCAAACAGCTCCATAGTCACATACACAGCAAAGGAGAGATGTTGTTTACACCTAGTGATGTCAGTGGTATTGAGTGACATCACAGCACAGTGCTAAGGCTCCTGGGCCTGGACACAGCAGCGGCTGCAATATCTCAACGGAGAATACGTTTATATCTATGTGTGTGTGCGCATATATATATATATATATATATATATATATATATATATATATATATATATTTCTCCGCCGAAATCACTTTTAAACCCATTTCCACCTTTTTTTCCCTTCTCTTCCTCTTACTTTTTTTTCACGTTTTTTTACGTTTTTCTCCTTTTCGCCTCTTTTCTGGGCGTATTATTCTTCTTTTTCTTCTTTTTTTTCGTCTAATGCATACCCCATCAGTGCAGCAATGCTTATTCAATACCGCCAGCAGATGGAGACACTGGGGGATAATTTTCTAAGGATTTATACTGATTTTTCCTGTCTGAATTTGTCGCACAGAAAGTTGCAGGCCAAATATGTGTGACATTTCTGCGACTTTAGCTTCTAGAGCATTTTTACAACATTATACATAGGTGCTGAATACATAAAAAGCGACTGTTCAGCGACAGACAAGTCGCATCGGCTGAAAGTAGGCCAGAATGTCAGTCCATGTTGGAGCAGGTTTAGATACAGTCTAAAGCATAGATCTCAAAGTCTGTGCACAGAATTTAGCAAGGGCCTCGCACCTTCTGATGCATCAGGTAGGTGCACAATAGCATAGCCTAACCCTCTGTACTTTGGTCTATATTGATGCGGGACATAGACAGCCAGCTGATGACCAATCCATTAGTGCAATGGATGGCTGGAAGCATTTGTCTTTGCCTTTGCAATACCACAGAAGCAATGCATGGTCAATGTACAGCAATGACACACCTGTGTGAACAGCCAGGAGACCCCCCCCCCCCCCCCCCCCCATGTTATGTTACATAGTTACATAGTTAGTACGGTCGAAAAAAGACATATGTCCATCACGTTCAACCAGGGAATTAAGGGGTAGGGGTGTGGCGCGATATTGGGGAAGGGATGAGATTTTATATTTCTTCATAAGCATTAATCTTATTTTGTCAATTAGGAACATTCAGCACCCACCCGCTATCAAGGCAGCTGCCTATCATGTCATGCCCTACCTGCACAGGTGTGCTGGCTACTCAAATGATCCAATTAAGGAGGCCATTTAGTCAGCAGCAGCAGAAGTCCTGTGCCTGGACGCTCCAACAGGGGCCAGACACAAGCAGAAGCAGAAGCAGCAGCAGCACCACCTTTTGTTTTTTGGCTGCAGCAGCAGCAAGGCCCACAGGGCTGGCTAGCTGGCTAGCCAGCAAGCAGGTAGCAATGAAAGTAGGAATCTTTCTTTTTAACCCTGTAAGGGGGTGGTGCACTGTACCCGAAGATACTGCCATATCGGGTCAATGCATAGGGCGACGGAAGCAAGCTTCGAAATCGGCCCCCGTTCTCAAAAATCCATTTAATATATGGTCCCCAGATAGGGGACGTATCAGATATTAAACTGATAAGAACAGATACTACACTTGATCTTAGCCAAAAGGCCGAGAAGCGATAACCGTGAAAGGGGCGGGCCCAACAAGGTCCCCTTCATGGGCACTATCACTGCTTGCTGTCAGGGAGGCTGCCAGACAATTTTCCATGCACACTCTGGGCTGGGGGGCAGTCAACCACCAGTACACACAGCAGAACCTAAACCCATACCATTATTGCTAAGCAGCAAGACAGGGGCCCATTGCACTCCCACGGGGCCTTTTTAAATGCAATCCATAACCCGGATTTGCCAGGAACCCTTCTTACTCCTCCTACTTGCATGTGACACTGGGCTTAGGATCTGCATAGGAAACACACACACAAGCACACACCTACCTTTGTTGCCTGCAGATGCCTCCTTGGCTGTCCCCAAACGGTATCAAACCAACACCCACGGGAAGCTGTAAGCATAGAGGACATGCCTGCACCCCATTGGACTTACCTGTGTGGGTTAAATCCGGGTTATTTGACAACCTATGGCGGTGATGGTTCTGCTCAGGCAGAGCAGTGCTGATGCTCCTCATAAAGCTGTCGCTGCTGTGAAGGTTCTAGGTGACATCACAAATCCCTTTGGTTACATACACAACAAAGCTGGGTTGTTGTTGTTTACACTCTGCAAGGCCTGTGGAAGTGAGTGACATCATAGCACTGTAGTTCTGAGGGTTCAAGATGGATGCAACAATCTCCTGTTGCTTCTATGAAGGCCGTAATAGACGACATCACCAAACAGCTCCATAGTCACATACACAGCAAAGGAGAGATGTTGTTTACACCTAGTGATGTCAGTGGTATTGAGTGACATCACAGCACAGTGCTAAGGCTCCTGGGCCTGGACACAGCAGCGGCTGCAATATCTCAACGGAGAATACGTTTATATCTATGTGTGTGTGTGCGCATATATATATATATATATATATATATATATATATATATATATATATATATATTTCTCCGCCGAAATCACTTTTAAACCCATTTCCACCTTTTTTTCCCTTCTCTTCCTCTTACTTTTTTTTCACGTTTTTTTACGTTTTTCTCCTTTTCGCCTCTTTTCTGGGCGTATTATTCTTCTTTTTCTTCTTTTTTTTCGTCTAATGCATACCCCATCAGTGCAGCAATGCTTATTCAATACCGCCAGCAGATGGAGACACTGGGGGATAATTTTCTAAGGATTTATACTGATTTTTCCTGTCTGAATTTGTCGCACAGAAAGTTGCAGGCCAAATATGTGTGACATTTCTGCGACTTTAGCTTCTAGAGCATTTTTACAACATTATACATAGGTGCTGAATACATAAAAAGCGACTGTTCAGCGACAGACAAGTCGCATCGGCTGAAAGTAGGCCAGAATGTCAGTCCATGTTGGAGCAGGTTTAGATACAGTCTAAAGCATAGATCTCAAAGTCTGTGCACAGAATTTAGCAAGGGCCTCGCACCTTCTGATGCATCAGGTAGGTGCACAATAGCATAGCCTAACCCTCTGTACTTTGGTCTATATTGATGCGGGACATAGACAGCCAGCTGATGACCAATCCATTAGTGCAATGGATGGCTGGAAGCATTTGTCTTTGCCTTTGCAATACCACAGAAGCAATGCATGGTCAATGTACAGCAATGACACACCTGTGTGAACAGCCAGGAGACCCCCCCCCCCCCCCCCATGTTATGTTACATAGTTACATAGTTAGTACGGTCGAAAAAAGACATATGTCCATCACGTTCAACCAGGGAATTAAGGGGTAGGGGTGTGGCGCGATATTGGGGAAGGGATGAGATTTTATATTTCTTCATAAGCATTAATCTTATTTTGTCAATTAGGAACATTCAGCACCCACCCGCTATCAAGGCAGCTGCCTATCATGTCATGCCCTACCTGCACAGGTGTGCTGGCTACTCAAATGATCCAATTAAGGAGGCCATTTAGTCAGCAGCAGCAGAAGTCCTGTGCCTGGACGCTCCAACAGGGGCCAGACACAAGCAGAAGCAGAAGCAGCAGAAGCAGCAGCAGCAGCAGCACCACCTTTTGTTTTTTGGCTGCAGCAGCAGCAAGGCCCACAGGGCTGGCTAGCTGGCTAGCCAGCAAGCAGGTAGCAATGAAAGTAGGAATCTTTCTTTTTAACCCTGTAAGGGGGTGGTGCACTGTACCCGAAGATACTGCCATATCGGGTCAATGCATAGGGCGACGGAAGCAAGCTTCGAAATCGGCCCCCGTTCTCAAAAATCCATTTAATATATGGTCCCCAGATAGGGGACGTATCAGATATTAAACTGATAAGAACAGATACTACACTTGATCTTAGCCAAAAGGCCGAGAAGCGATAACCGTGAAAGGGGCGGGCCCAACAAGGTCCCCTTCATGGGCACTATCACTGCTTGCTGTCAGGGAGGCTGCCAGACAATTTTCCATGCACACTCTGGGCTGGGGGGCAGTCAACCACCAGTACACACAGCAGAACCTAAACCCATACCATTATTGCTAAGCAGCAAGACAGGGGCCCATTGCACTCCCACGGGGCCTTTTTAAATGCAATCCATAACCCGGATTTGCCAGGAACCCTTCTTACTCCTCCTACTTGCATGTGACACTGGGCTTAGGATCTGCATAGGAAACACACACACAAGCACACACCTACCTTTGTTGCCTGCAGATGCCTCCTTGGCTGTCCCCAAACGGTATCAAACCAACACCCACGGGAAGCTGTAAGCATAGAGGACATGCCTGCACCCCATTGGACTTACCTGTGTGGGTTAAATCCGGGTTATTTGACAACCTATGGCGGTGATGGTTCTGCTCAGGCAGAGCAGTGCTGATGCTCCTCATAAAGCTGTCGCTGCTGTGAAGGTTCTAGGTGACATCACAAATCCCTTTGGTTACATACACAACAAAGCTGGGTTGTTGTTGTTTACACTCTGCAAGGCCTGTGGAAGTGAGTGACATCATAGCACTGTAGTTCTGAGGGTTCAAGATGGATGCAACAATCTCCTGTTGCTTCTATGAAGGCCGTAATAGACGACATCACCAAACAGCTCCATAGTCACATACACAGCAAAGGAGAGATGTTGTTTACACCTAGTGATGTCAGTGGTATTGAGTGACATCACAGCACAGTGCTAAGGCTCCTGGGCCTGGACACAGCAGCGGCTGCAATATCTCAACGGAGAATACGTTTATATCTATGTGTGTGTGTGCGCATATATATATATATATATATATATATATATATATATATATATATATTTCTCCGCCGAAATCACTTTTAAACCCATTTCCTTTTTTCCCTTCTCTTCCTCTTACTTTTTTTTCACGTTTTTTTACGTTTTTCTCCTTTTCGCCTCTTTTCTGGGCGTATTATTCTTCTTTTTCTTCTTTTTTTTCGTCTAATGCATACCCCATCAGTGCAGCAATGCTTATTCAATACCGCCAGCAGATGGAGACACTGGGGGATAATTTTCTAAGGATTTATACTGATTTTTCCTGTCTGAATTTGTCGCACAGAAAGTTGCAGGCCAAATATGTGTGACATTTCTGCGACTTTAGCTTCTAGAGCATTTTTACAACATTATACATAGGTGCTGAATACATAAAAAGCGACTGTTCAGCGACAGACAAGTCGCATCGGCTGAAAGTAGGCCAGAATGTCAGTCCATGTTGGAGCAGGTTTAGATACAGTCTAAAGCATAGATCTCAAAGTCTGTGCACAGAATTTAGCAAGGGCCTCGCACCTTCTGATGCATCAGGTAGGTGCACAATAGCATAGCCTAACCCTCTGTACTTTGGTCTATATTGATGCGGGACATAGACAGCCAGCTGATGACCAATCCATTAGTGCAATGGATGGCTGGAAGCATTTGTCTTTGCCTTTGCAATACCACAGAAGCAATGCATGGTCAATGTACAGCAATGACACACCTGTGTGAACAGCCAGGAGACCCCCCCCCCCCCCCCCCCCCCCATGTTATGTTACATAGTTACATAGTTAGTACGGTCGAAAAAAGACATATGTCCATCACGTTCAACCAGGGAATTAAGGGGTAGGGGTGTGGCGCGATATTGGGGAAGGGATGAGATTTTATATTTCTTCATAAGCATTAATCTTATTTTGTCAATTAGGAACATTCAGCACCCACCCGCTATCAAGGCAGCTGCCTATCATGTCATGCCCTACCTGCACAGGTGTGCTGGCTACTCAAATGATCCAATTAAGGAGGCCATTTAGTCAGCAGCAGCAGAAGTCCTGTGCCTGGACGCTCCAACAGGGGCCAGACACAAGCAGAAGCAGAAGCAGCAGAAGCAGCAGCAGCACCACCTTTTGTTTTTTGGCTGCAGCAGCAGCAAGGCCCACAGGGCTGGCTAGCTGGCTAGCCAGCAAGCAGGTAGCAATGAAAGTAGGAATCTTTCTTTTTAACCCTGTAAGGGGGTGGTGCACTGTACCCGAAGATACTGCCATATCGGGTCAATGCATAGGGCGACGGAAGCAAGCTTCGAAATCGGCCCCCGTTCTCAAAAATCCATTTAATATATGGTCCCCAGATAGGGGACGTATCAGATATTAAACTGATAAGAACAGATACTACACTTGATCTTAGCCAAAAGGCCGAGAAGCGATAACCGTGAAAGGGGCGGGCCCAACAAGGTCCCCTTCATGGGCACTATCACTGCTTGCTGTCAGGGAGGCTGCCAGACAATTTTCCATGCACACTCTGGGCTGGGGGGCAGTCAACCACCAGTACACACAGCAGAACCTAAACCCATACCATTATTGCTAAGCAGCAAGACAGGGGCCCATTGCACTCCCACGGGGCCTTTTTAAATGCAATCCATAACCCGGATTTGCCAGGAACCCTTCTTACTCCTCCTACTTGCATGTGACACTGGGCTTAGGATCTGCATAGGAAACACACACACAAGCACACACCTACCTTTGTTGCCTGCAGATGCCTCCTTGGCTGTCCCCAAACGGTATCAAACCAACACCCACGGGAAGCTGTAAGCATAGAGGACATGCCTGCACCCCATTGGACTTACCTGTGTGGGTTAAATCCGGGTTATTTGACAACCTATGGCGGTGATGGTTCTGCTCAGGCAGAGCAGTGCTGATGCTCCTCATAAAGCTGTCGCTGCTGTGAAGGTTCTAGGTGACATCACAAATCCCTTTGGTTACATACACAACAAAGCTGGGTTGTTGTTGTTTACACTCTGCAAGGCCTGTGGAAGTGAGTGACATCATAGCACTGTAGTTCTGAGGGTTCAAGATGGATGCAACAATCTCCTGTTGCTTCTATGAAGGCCGTAATAGACGACATCACCAAACAGCTCCATAGTCACATACACAGCAAAGGAGAGATGTTGTTTACACCTAGTGATGTCAGTGGTATTGAGTGACATCACAGCACAGTGCTAAGGCTCCTGGGCCTGGACACAGCAGCGGCTGCAATATCTCAACGGAGAATACGTTTATATCTATGTGTGTGTGTGCGCATATATATATATATATATATATATATATATATATATATATATATTTCTCCGCCGAAATCACTTTTAAACCCATTTCCACCTTTTTTTCCCTTCTCTTCCTCTTACTTTTTTTTCACGTTTTTTTACGTTTTTCTCCTTTTCGCCTCTTTTCTGGGCGTATTATTCTTCTTTTTCTTCTTTTTTTTCGTCTAATGCATACCCCATCAGTGCAGCAATGCTTATTCAATACCGCCAGCAGATGGAGACACTGGGGGATAATTTTCTAAGGATTTATACTGATTTTTCCTGTCTGAATTTGTCGCACAGAAAGTTGCAGGCCAAATATGTGTGACATTTCTGCGACTTTAGCTTCTAGAGCATTTTTACAACATTATACATAGGTGCTGAATACATAAAAAGCGACTGTTCAGCGACAGACAAGTCGCATCGGCTGAAAGTAGGCCAGAATGTCAGTCCATGTTGGAGCAGGTTTAGATACAGTCTAAAGCATAGATCTCAAAGTCTGTGCACAGAATTTAGCAAGGGCCTCGCACCTTCTGATGCATCAGGTAGGTGCACAATAGCATAGCCTAACCCTCTGTACTTTGGTCTATATTGATGCGGGACATAGACAGCCAGCTGATGACCAATCCATTAGTGCAATGGATGGCTGGAAGCATTTGTCTTTGCCTTTGCAATACCACAGAAGCAATGCATGGTCAATGTACAGCAATGACACACCTGTGTGAACAGCCAGGAGACCCCCCCCCCCCCCCCCCCCCCCATGTTATGTTACATAGTTACATAGTTAGTACGGTCGAAAAAAGACATATGTCCATCACGTTCAACCAGGGAATTAAGGGGTAGGGGTGTGGCGCGATATTGGGGAAGGGATGAGATTTTATATTTCTTCATAAGCATTAATCTTATTTTGTCAATTAGGAACATTCAGCACCCACCCGCTATCAAGGCAGCTGCCTATCATGTCATGCCCTACCTGCACAGGTGTGCTGGCTACTCAAATGATCCAATTAAGGAGGCCATTTAGTCAGCAGCAGCAGAAGTCCTGTGCCTGGACGCTCCAACAGGGGCCAGACACAAGCAGAAGCAGAAGCAGCAGAAGCAGCAGCAGCACCACCTTTTGTTTTTTGGCTGCAGCAGCAGCAAGGCCCACAGGGCTGGCTAGCTGGCTAGCCAGCAAGCAGGTAGCAATGAAAGTAGGAATCTTTCTTTTTAACCCTGTAAGGGGGTGGTGCACTGTACCCGAAGATACTGCCATATCGGGTCAATGCATAGGGCGACGGAAGCAAGCTTCGAAATCGGCCCCCGTTCTCAAAAATCCATTTAATATATGGTCCCCAGATAGGGGACGTATCAGATATTAAACTGATAAGAACAGATACTACACTTGATCTTAGCCAAAAGGCCGAGAAGCGATAACCGTGAAAGGGGCGGGCCCAACAAGGTCCCCTTCATGGGCACTATCACTGCTTGCTGTCAGGGAGGCTGCCAGACAATTTTCCATGCACACTCTGGGCTGGGGGGCAGTCAACCACCAGTACACACAGCAGAACCTAAACCCATACCATTATTGCTAAGCAGCAAGACAGGGGCCCATTGCACTCCCACGGGGCCTTTTTAAATGCAATCCATAACCCGGATTTGCCAGGAACCCTTCTTACTCCTCCTACTTGCATGTGACACTGGGCTTAGGATCTGCATAGGAAACACACACACAAGCACACACCTACCTTTGTTGCCTGCAGATGCCTCCTTGGCTGTCCCCAAACGGTATCAAACCAACACCCACGGGAAGCTGTAAGCATAGAGGACATGCCTGCACCCCATTGGACTTACCTGTGTGGGTTAAATCCGGGTTATTTGACAACCTATGGCGGTGATGGTTCTGCTCAGGCAGAGCAGTGCTGATGCTCCTCATAAAGCTGTCGCTGCTGTGAAGGTTCTAGGTGACATCACAAATCCCTTTGGTTACATACACAACAAAGCTGGGTTGTTGTTGTTTACACTCTGCAAGGCCTGTGGAAGTGAGTGACATCATAGCACTGTAGTTCTGAGGGTTCAAGATGGATGCAACAATCTCCTGTTGCTTCTATGAAGGCCGTAATAGACGACATCACCAAACAGCTCCATAGTCACATACACAGCAAAGGAGAGATGTTGTTTACACCTAGTGATGTCAGTGGTATTGAGTGACATCACAGCACAGTGCTAAGGCTCCTGGGCCTGGACACAGCAGCGGCTGCAATATCTCAACGGAGAATACGTTTATATCTATGTGTGTGTGTGCGCATATATATATATATATATATATATATATATATATATTTCTCCGCCGAAATCACTTTTAAACCCATTTCCACCTTTTTTTCCCTTCTCTTCCTCTTACTTTTTTTTCACGTTTTTTTACGTTTTTCTCCTTTTCGCCTCTTTTCTGGGCGTATTATTCTTCTTTTTCTTCTTTTTTTTCGTCTAATGCATACCCCATCAGTGCAGCAATGCTTATTCAATACCGCCAGCAGATGGAGACACTGGGGGATAATTTTCTAAGGATTTATACTGATTTTTCCTGTCTGAATTTGTCGCACAGAAAGTTGCAGGCCAAATATGTGTGACATTTCTGCGACTTTAGCTTCTAGAGCATTTTTACAACATTATACATAGGTGCTGAATACATAAAAAGCGACTGTTCAGCGACAGACAAGTCGCATCGGCTGAAAGTAGGCCAGAATGTCAGTCCATGTTGGAGCAGGTTTAGATACAGTCTAAAGCATAGATCTCAAAGTCTGTGCACAGAATTTAGCAAGGGCCTCGCACCTTCTGATGCATCAGGTAGGTGCACAATAGCATAGCCTAACCCTCTGTACTTTGGTCTATATTGATGCGGGACATAGACAGCCAGCTGATGACCAATCCATTAGTGCAATGGATGGCTGGAAGCATTTGTCTTTGCCTTTGCAATACCACAGAAGCAATGCATGGTCAATGTACAGCAATGACACACCTGTGTGAACAGCCAGGAGACCCCCCCCCCCCCCCCCATGTTATGTTACATAGTTACATAGTTAGTACGGTCGAAAAAAGACATATGTCCATCACGTTCAACCAGGGAATTAAGGGGTAGGGGTGTGGCGCGATATTGGGGAAGGGATGAGATTTTATATTTCTTCATAAGCATTAATCTTATTTTGTCAATTAGGAACATTCAGCACCCACCCGCTATCAAGGCAGCTGCCTATCATGTCATGCCCTACCTGCACAGGTGTGCTGGCTACTCAAATGATCCAATTAAGGAGGCCATTTAGTCAGCAGCAGCAGAAGTCCTGTGCCTGGACGCTCCAACAGGGGCCAGACACAAGCAGAAGCAGAAGCAGCAGAAGCAGCAGCAGCACCACCTTTTGTTTTTTGGCTGCAGCAGCAGCAAGGCCCACAGGGCTGGCTAGCTGGCTAGCCAGCAAGCAGGTAGCAATGAAAGTAGGAATCTTTCTTTTTAACCCTGTAAGGGGGTGGTGCACTGTACCCGAAGATACTGCCATATCGGGTCAATGCATAGGGCGACGGAAGCAAGCTTCGAAATCGGCCCCCGTTCTCAAAAATCCATTTAATATATGGTCCCCAGATAGGGGACGTATCAGATATTAAACTGATAAGAACAGATACTACACTTGATCTTAGCCAAAAGGCCGAGAAGCGATAACCGTGAAAGGGGCGGGCCCAACAAGGTCCCCTTCATGGGCACTATCACTTCTTGCTGTCAGGGAGGCTGCCAGACAATTTTCCATGCACACTCTGGGCTGGGGGGCAGTCAACCACCAGTACACACAGCAGAACCTAAACCCATACCATTATTGCTAAGCAGCAAGACAGGGGCCCATTGCACTCCCACGGGGCCTTTTTAAATGCAATCCATAACCCGGATTTGCCAGGAACCCTTCTTACTCCTCCTACTTGCATGTGACACTGGGCTTAGGATCTGCATAGGAAACACACACACAAGCACACACCTACCTTTGTTGCCTGCAGATGCCTCCTTGGCTGTCCCCAAACGGTATCAAACCAACACCCACGGGAAGCTGTAAGCATAGAGGACATGCCTGCACCCCATTGGACTTACCTGTGTGGGTTAAATCCGGGTTATTTGACAACCTATGGCGGTGATGGTTCTGCTCAGGCAGAGCAGTGCTGATGCTCCTCATAAAGCTGTCGCTGCTGTGAAGGTTCTAGGTGACATCACAAATCCCTTTGGTTACATACACAACAAAGCTGGGTTGTTGTTGTTTACACTCTGCAAGGCCTGTGGAAGTCAGTGACATCATAGCACTGTAGTTCTGAGGGTTCAAGATGGATGCAACAATCTCCTGTTGCTTCTATGAAGGCCGTAATAGACGACATCACCAAACAGCTCCATAGTCACATACACAGCAAAGGAGAGATGTTGTTTACACCTAGTGATGTCAGTGGTATTGAGTGACATCACAGCACAGTGCTAAGGCTCCTGGGCCTGGACACAGCAGCGGCTGCAATATCTCAACGGAGAATACGTTTATATCTATGTGTGTGTGTGCGCATATATATATATATATATATATATATATATATATATATATATATATATATATATATATTTCTCCGCCGAAATCACTTTTAAACCCATTTCCACCTTTTTTTCCCTTCTCTTCCTCTTACTTTTTTTCACGTTTTTTTACGTTTTTCTCCTTTTCGCCTCTTTTCTGGGCGTATTATTCTTCTTTTTCTTCTTTTTTTTCGTCTAATGCTTACCCCATCAGTGCAGCAATGCTTATTCAATACCGCCAGCAGATGGAGACACTGGGGGATAATTTTCTAAGGATTTATACTGATTTTTCCTGTCTGAATTTGTCGCACAGAAAGTTGCAGGCCAAATATGTGTGACATTTCTGCGACTTTAGCTTCTAGAGCATTTTTACAACATTATACATAGGTGCTGAATACATAAAAAGCGACTGTTCAGCGACAGACAAGTCGCATCGGCTGAAAGTAGGCCAGAATGTCAGTCCATGTTGGAGCAGGTTTAGATACAGTCTAAAGCATAGATCTCAAAGTCTGTGCACAGAATTTAGCAAGGGCCTCGCACCTTCTGATGCATCAGGTAGGTGCACAATAGCATAGCCTAACCCTCTGTACTTTGGTCTATATTGATGCGGGACATAGACAGCCAGCTGATGACCAATCCATTAGTGCAATGGATGGCTGGAAGCATTTGTCTTTGCCTTTGCAATACCACAGAAGCAATGCATGGTCAATGTACAGCAATGACACACCTGTGTGAACAGCCAGGAGACCCCCCCCCCCCCCCCCCATGTTATGTTACATAGTTACATAGTTAGTACGGTCGAAAAAAGACATATGTCCATCACGTTCAACCAGGGAATTAAGGGGTAGGGGTGTGGCGCGATATTGGGGAAGGGATGAGATTTTATATTTCTTCATAAGCATTAATCTTATTTTGTCAATTAGGAACATTCAGCACCCACCCGCTATCAAGGCAGCTGCCTATCATGTCATGCCCTACCTGCACAGGTGTGCTGGCTACTCAAATGATCCAATTAAGGAGGCCATTTAGTCAGCAGCAGCAGAAGTCCTGTGCCTGGACGCTCCAACAGGGGCCAGACACAAGCAGAAGCAGAAGCAGCAGAAGCACCACCTTTTGTTTTTTGGCTGCAGCAGCAGCAAGGCCCACAGGGCTGGCTAGCTGGCTAGCCAGCAAGCAGGTAGCAATGAAAGTAGGAATCTTTCTTTTTAACCCTGTAAGGGGGTGGTGCACTGTACCCGAAGATACTGCCATATCGGGTCAATGCATAGGGCGACGGAAGCAAGCTTCGAAATCGGCCCCCGTTCTCAAAAATCCATTTAATATATGGTCCCCAGATAGGGGACGTATCAGATATTAAACTGATAAGAACAGATACTACACTTGATCTTAGCCAAAAGGCCGAGAAGCGATAACCGTGAAAGGGGCGGGCCCAACAAGGTCCCCTTCATGGGCACTATCACTGCTTGCTGTCAGGGAGGCTGCCAGACAATTTTCCATGCACACTCTGGGCTGGGGGGCAGTCAACCACCAGTACACACAGCAGAACCTAAACCCATACCATTATTGCTAAGCAGCAAGACAGGGGCCCATTGCACTCCCACGGGGCCTTTTTAAATGCAATCCATAACCCGGATTTGCCAGGAACCCTTCTTACTCCTCCTACTTGCATGTGACACTGGGCTTAGGATCTGCATAGGAAACACACACACAAGCACACACCTACCTTTGTTGCCTGCAGATGCCTCCTTGGCTGTCCCCAAACGGTATCAAACCAACACCCACGGGAAGCTGTAAGCATAGAGGACATGCCTGCACCCCATTGGACTTACCTGTGTGGGTTAAATCCGGGTTATTTGACAACCTATGGCGGTGATGGTTCTGCTCAGGCAGAGCAGTGCTGATGCTCCTCATAAAGCTGTCGCTGCTGTGAAGGTTCTAGGTGACATCACAAATCCCTTTGGTTACATACACAACAAAGCTGGGTTGTTGTTGTTTACACTCTGCAAGGCCTGTGGAAGTGAGTGACATCATAGCACTGTAGTTCTGAGGGTTCAAGATGGATGCAACAATCTCCTGTTGCTTCTATGAAGGCCGTAATAGACGACATCACCAAACAGCTCCATAGTCACATACACAGCAAAGGAGAGATGTTGTTTACACCTAGTGATGTCAGTGGTATTGAGTGACATCACAGCACAGTGCTAAGGCTCCTGGGCCTGGACACAGCAGCGGCTGCAATATCTCAACGGAGAATACGTTTATATCTATGTGTGTGTGTGCGCATATATATATATATATATATATATTTCTCCGCCGAAATCACTTTTAAACCCATTTCCACCTTTTTTTCCCTTCTCTTCCTCTTACTTTTTTTTCACGTTTTTTTACGTTTTTCTCCTTTTCGCCTCTTTTCTGGGCGTATTATTCTTCTTTTTCTTCTTTTTTTTCGTCTAATGCATACCCCATCAGTGCAGCAATGCTTATTCAATACCGCCAGCAGATGGAGACACTGGGGGATAATTTTCTAAGGATTTATACTGATTTTTCCTGTCTGAATTTGTCGCACAGAAAGTTGCAGGCCAAATATGTGTGACATTTCTGCGACTTTAGCTTCTAGAGCATTTTTACAACATTATACATAGGTGCTGAATACATAAAAAGCGACTGTTCAGCGACAGACAAGTCGCATCGGCTGAAAGTAGGCCAGAATGTCAGTCCATGTTGGAGCAGGTTTAGATACAGTCTAAAGCATAGATCTCAAAGTCTGTGCACAGAATTTAGCAAGGGCCTCGCACCTTCTGATGCATCAGGTAGGTGCACAATAGCATAGCCTAACCCTCTGTACTTTGGTCTATATTGATGCGGGACATAGACAGCCAGCTGATGACCAATCCATTAGTGCAATGGATGGCTGGAAGCATTTGTCTTTGCCTTTGCAATACCACAGAAGCAATGCATGGTCAATGTACAGCAATGACACACCTGTGTGAACAGCCAGGAGACCCCCCCCCCCATGTTATGTTACATAGTTACATAGTTAGTACGGTCGAAAAAAGACATATGTCCATCACGTTCAACCAGGGAATTAAGGGGTAGGGGTGTGGCGCGATATTGGGGAAGGGATGAGATTTTATATTTCTTCATAAGCATTAATCTTATTTTGTCAATTAGGAACATTCAGCACCCACCCGCTATCAAGGCAGCTGCCTATCATGTCATGCCCTACCTGCACAGGTGTGCTGGCTACTCAAATGATCCAATTAAGGAGGCCATTTAGTCAGCAGCAGCAGAAGTCCTGTGCCTGGACGCTCCAACAGGGGCCAGACACAAGCAGAAGCAGAAGCAGCAGAAGCAGCAGCAGCACCACCTTTTGTTTTTTGGCTGCAGCAGCAGCAAGGCCCACAGGGCTGGCTAGCTGGCTAGCCAGCAAGCAGGTAGCAATGAAAGTAGGAATCTTTCTTTTTAACCCTGTAAGGGGGTGGTGCACTGTACCCGAAGATACTGCCATATCGGGTCAATGCATAGGGCGACGGAAGCAAGCTTCGAAATCGGCCCCCGTTCTCAAAAATCCATTTAATATATGGTCCCCAGATAGGGGACGTATCAGATATTAAACTGATAAGAACAGATACTACACTTGATCTTAGCCAAAAGGCCGAGAAGCGATAACCGTGAAAGGGGCGGGCCCAACAAGGTCCCCTTCATGGGCACTATCACTGCTTGCTGTCAGGGAGGCTGCCAGACAATTTTCCATGCACACTCTGGGCTGGGGGGCAGTCAACCACCAGTACACACAGCAGAACCTAAACCCATACCATTATTGCTAAGCAGCAAGACAGGGGCCCATTGCACTCCCACGGGGCCTTTTTAAATGCAATCCATAACCCGGATTTGCCAGGAACCCTTCTTACTCCTCCTACTTGCATGTGACACTGGGCTTAGGATCTGCATAGGAAACACACACACAAGCACACACCTACCTTTGTTGCCTGCAGATGCCTCCTTGGCTGTCCCCAAACGGTATCAAACCAACACCCACGGGAAGCTGTAAGCATAGAGGACATGCCTGCACCCCATTGGACTTACCTGTGTGGGTTAAATCCGGGTTATTTGACAACCTATGGCGGTGATGGTTCTGCTCAGGCAGAGCAGTGCTGATGCTCCTCATAAAGCTGTCGCTGCTGTGAAGGTTCTAGGTGACATCACAAATCCCTTTGGTTACATACACAACAAAGCTGGGTTGTTGTTGTTTACACTCTGCAAGGCCTGTGGAAGTGAGTGACATCATAGCACTGTAGTTCTGAGGGTTCAAGATGGATGCAACAATCTCCTGTTGCTTCTATGAAGGCCGTAATAGACGACATCACCAAACAGCTCCATAGTCACATACACAGCAAAGGAGAGATGTTGTTTACACCTAGTGATGTCAGTGGTATTGAGTGACATCACAGCACAGTGCTAAGGCTCCTGGGCCTGGACACAGCAGCGGCTGCAATATCTCAACGGAGAATACGTTTATATCTATGTGTGTGTGTGCGCATATATATATATATATATATATATATATATATATATATATATATATTTCTCTGCCGAAATCACTTTTAAACCCATTTCCACCTTTTTTTCCCTTCTCTTCCTCTTACTTTTTTTTCACGTTTTTTTACGTTTTTCTCCTTTTCGCCTCTTTTCTGGGCGTATTATTCTTCTTTTTCTTCTTTTTTTTCGTCTAATGCATACCCCATCAGTGCAGCAATGCTTATTCAATACCGCCAGCAGATGGAGACACTGGGGGATAATTTTCTAAGGATTTATACTGATTTTTCCTGTCTGAATTTGTCGCACAGAAAGTTGCAGGCCAAATATGTGTGACATTTCTGCGACTTTAGCTTCTAGAGCATTTTTACAACATTATACATAGGTGCTGAATACATAAAAAGCGACTGTTCAGCGACAGACAAGTCGCATCGGCTGAAAGTAGGCCAGAATGTCAGTCCATGTTGGAGCAGGTTTAGATACAGTCTAAAGCATAGATCTCAAAGTCTGTGCACAGAATTTAGCAAGGGCCTCGCACCTTCTGATGCATCAGGTAGGTGCACAATAGCATAGCCTAACCCTCTGTACTTTGGTCTATATTGATGCGGGACATAGACAGCCAGCTGATGACCAATCCATTAGTGCAATGGATGGCTGGAAGCATTTGTCTTTGCCTTTGCAATACCACAGAAGCAATGCATGGTCAATGTACAGCAATGACACACCTGTGTGAACAGCCAGGAGACCCCCCCCCCCCCCCCCATGTTATGTTACATAGTTACATAGTTAGTACGGTCGAAAAAAGACATATGTCCATCACGTTCAACCAGGGAATTAAGGGGTAGGGGTGTGGCGCGATATTGGGGAAGGGATGAGATTTTATATTTCTTCATAAGCATTAATCTTATTTTGTCAATTAGGAACATTCAGCACCCACCCGCTATCAAGGCAGCTGCCTATCATGTCATGCCCTACCTGCACAGGTGTGCTGGCTACTCAAATGATCCAATTAAGGAGGCCATTTAGTCAGCAGCAGCAGAAGTCCTGTGCCTGGACGCTCCAACAGGGGCCAGACACAAGCAGAAGCAGAAGCAGCAGAAGCAGCAGCAGCACCACCTTTTGTTTTTTGGCTGCAGCAGCAGCAAGGCCCACAGGGCTGGCTAGCTGGCTAGCCAGCAAGCAGGTAGCAATGAAAGTAGGAATCTTTCTTTTTAACCCTGTAAGGGGGTGGTGCACTGTACCCGAAGATACTGCCATATCGGGTCAATGCATAGGGCGACGGAAGCAAGCTTCGAAATCGGCCCCCGTTCTCAAAAATCCATTTAATATATGGTCCCCAGATAGGGGACGTATCAGATATTAAACTGATAAGAACAGATACTACACTTGATCTTAGCCAAAAGGCCGAGAAGCGATAACCGTGAAAGGGGCGGGCCCAACAAGGTCCCCTTCATGGGCACTATCACTGCTTGCTGTCAGGGAGGCTGCCAGACAATTTTCCATGCACACTCTGGGCTGGGGGGCAGTCAACCACCAGTACACACAGCAGAACCTAAACCCATACCATTATTGCTAAGCAGCAAGACAGGGGCCCATTGCACTCCCACGGGGCCTTTTTAAATGCAATCCATAACCCGGATTTGCCAGGAACCCTTCTTACTCCTCCTACTTGCATGTGACACTGGGCTTAGGATCTGCATAGGAAACACACACACAAGCACACACCTACCTTTGTTGCCTGCAGATGCCTCCTTGGCTGTCCCCAAACGGTATCAAACCAACACCCACGGGAAGCTGTAAGCATAGAGGACATGCCTGCACCCCATTGGACTTACCTGTGTGGGTTAAATCCGGGTTATTTGACAACCTATGGCGGTGATGGTTCTGCTCAGGCAGAGCAGTGCTGATGCTCCTCATAAAGCTGTCGCTGCTGTGAAGGTTCTAGGTGACATCACAAATCCCTTTGGTTACATACACAACAAAGCTGGGTTGTTGTTGTTTACACTCTGCAAGGCCTGTGGAAGTGAGTGACATCATAGCACTGTAGTTCTGAGGGTTCAAGATGGATGCAACAATCTCCTGTTGCTTCTATGAAGGCCGTAATAGACGACATCACCAAACAGCTCCATAGTCACATACACAGCAAAGGAGAGATGTTGTTTACACCTAGTGATGTCAGTGGTATTGAGTGACATCACAGCACAGTGCTAAGGCTCCTGGGCCTGGACACAGCAGCGGCTGCAATATCTCAACGGAGAATACGTTTATATCTATGTGTGTGTGTGCGCATATATATATATATATATATATATATATATATATATATATATATTTCTCCGCCGAAATCACTTTTAAACCCATTTCCACCTTTTTTTCCCTTCTCTTCCTCTTACTTTTTTTTCACGTTTTTTTACGTTTTTCTCCTTTTCGCCTCTTTTCTGGGCGTATTATTCTTCTTTTTCTTCTTTTTTTTCGTCTAATGCATACCCCATCAGTGCAGCAATGCTTATTCAATACCGCCAGCAGATGGAGACACTGGGGGATAATTTTCTAAGGATTTATACTGATTTTTCCTGTCTGAATTTGTCGCACAGAAAGTTGCAGGCCAAATATGTGTGACATTTCTGCGACTTTAGCTTCTAGAGCATTTTTACAACATTATACATAGGTGCTGAATACATAAAAAGCGACTGTTCAGCGACAGACAAGTCGCATCGGCTGAAAGTAGGCCAGAATGTCAGTCCATGTTGGAGCAGGTTTAGATACAGTCTAAAGCATAGATCTCAAAGTCTGTGCACAGAATTTAGCAAGGGCCTCGCACCTTCTGATGCATCAGGTAGGTGCACAATAGCATAGCCTAACCCTCTGTACTTTGGTCTATATTGATGCGGGACATAGACAGCCAGCTGATGACCAATCCATTAGTGCAATGGATGGCTGGAAGCATTTGTCTTTGCCTTTGCAATACCACAGAAGCAATGCATGGTCAATGTACAGCAATGACACACCTGTGTGAACAGCCAGGAGACCCCCCCCCCCCCCCCCATGTTATGTTACATAGTTAGTACGGTCGAAAAAAGACATATGTCCATCACGTTCAACCAGGGAATTAAGGGGTAGGGGTGTGGCGCGATATTGGGGAAGGGATGAGATTTTATATTTCTTCATAAGCATTAATCTTATTTTGTCAATTAGGAACATTCAGCACCCACCCGCTATCAAGGCAGCTGCCTATCATGTCATGCCCTACCTGCACAGGTGTGCTGGCTACTCAAATGATCCAATTAAGGAGGCCATTTAGTCAGCAGCAGCAGAAGTCCTGTGCCTGGACGCTCCAACAGGGGCCAGACACAAGCAGAAGCAGAAGCAGCAGAAGCAGCAGCAGCACCACCTTTTGTTTTTTGGCTGCAGCAGCAGCAAGGCCCACAGGGCTGGCTAGCTGGCTAGCCAGCAAGCAGGTAGCAATGAAAGTAGGAATCTTTCTTTTTAACCCTGTAAGGGGGTGGTGCACTGTACCCGAAGATACTGCCATATCGGGTCAATGCATAGGGCGACGGAAGCAAGCTTCGAAATCGGCCCCCGTTCTCAAAAATCCATTTAATATATGGTCCCCAGATAGGGGACGTATCAGATATTAAACTGATAAGAACAGATACTACACTTGATCTTAGCCAAAAGGCCGAGAAGCGATAACCGTGAAAGGGGCGGGCCCAACAAGGTCCCCTTCATGGGCACTATCACTGCTTGCTGTCAGGGAGGCTGCCAGACAATTTTCCATGCACACTCTGGGCTGGGGGGCAGTCAACCACCAGTACACACAGCAGAACCTAAACCCATACCATTATTGCTAAGCAGCAAGACAGGGGCCCATTGCACTCCCACGGGGCCTTTTTAAATGCAATCCATAACCCGGATTTGCCAGGAACCCTTCTTACTCCTCCTACTTGCATGTGACACTGGGCTTAGGATCTGCATAGGAAACACACACACAAGCACACACCTACCTTTGTTGCCTGCAGATGCCTCCTTGGCTGTCCCCAAACGGTATCAAACCAACACCCACGGGAAGCTGTAAGCATAGAGGACATGCCTGCACCCCATTGGACTTACCTGTGTGGGTTAAATCCGGGTTATTTGACAACCTATGGCGGTGATGGTTCTGCTCAGGCAGAGCAGTGCTGATGCTCCTCATAAAGCTGTCGCTGCTGTGAAGGTTCTAGGTGACATCACAAATCCCTTTGGTTACATACACAACAAAGCTGGGTTGTTGTTGTTTACACTCTGCAAGGCCTGTGGAAGTGAGTGACATCATAGCACTGTAGTTCTGAGGGTTCAAGATGGATGCAACAATCTCCTGTTGCTTCTATGAAGGCCGTAATAGACGACATCACCAAACAGCTCCATAGTCACATACACAGCAAAGGAGAGATGTTGTTTACACCTAGTGATGTCAGTGGTATTGAGTGACATCACAGCACAGTGCTAAGGCTCCTGGGCCTGGACACAGCAGCGGCTGCAATATCTCAACGGAGAATACGTTTATATCTATGTGTGTGTGTGCGCATATATATATATATATATATATATATATATATATATATATATATTTCTCCGCCGAAATCACTTTTAAACCCATTTCCACCTTTTTTTCCCTTCTCTTCCTCTTACTTTTTTTTCACGTTTTTTTACGTTTTTCTCCTTTTCGCCTCTTTTCTGGGCGTATTATTCTTCTTTTTCTTCTTTTTTTTCGTCTAATGCATACCCCATCAGTGCAGCAATGCTTATTCAATACCGCCAGCAGATGGAGACACTGGGGGATAATTTTCTAAGGATTTATACTGATTTTTCCTGTCTGAATTTGTCGCACAGAAAGTTGCAGGCCAAATATGTGTGACATTTCTGCGACTTTAGCTTCTAGAGCATTTTTACAACATTATACATAGGTGCTGAATACATAAAAAGCGACTGTTCAGCGACAGACAAGTCGCATCGGCTGAAAGTAGGCCAGAATGTCAGTCCATGTTGGAGCAGGTTTAGATACAGTCTAAAGCATAGATCTCAAAGTCTGTGCACAGAATTTAGCAAGGGCCTCGCACCTTCTGATGCATCAGGTAGGTGCACAATAGCATAGCCTAACCCTCTGTACTTTGGTCTATATTGATGCGGGACATAGACAGCCAGCTGATGACCAATCCATTAGTGCAATGGATGGCTGGAAGCATTTGTCTTTGCCTTTGCAATACCACAGAAGCAATGCATGGTCAATGTACAGCAATGACACACCTGTGTGAACAGCCAGGAGACCCCCCCCCCCCCCCCCCATGTTATGTTACATAGTTAGTACGGTCGAAAAAAGACATATGTCCATCACGTTCAACCAGGGAATTAAGGGGTAGGGGTGTGGCGCGATATTGGGGAAGGGATGAGATTTTATATTTCTTCATAAGCATTAATCTTATTTTGTCAATTAGGAACATTCAGCACCCACCCGCTATCAAGGCAGCTGCCTATCATGTCATGCCCTACCTGCACAGGTGTGCTGGCTACTCAAATGATCCAATTAAGGAGGCCATTTAGTCAGCAGCAGCAGAAGTCCTGTGCCTGGACGCTCCAACAGGGGCCAGACACAAGCAGAAGCAGAAGCAGCAGAAGCAGCAGCAGCACCACCTTTTGTTTTTTGGCTGCAGCAGCAGCAAGGCCCACAGGGCTGGCTAGCTGGCTAGCCAGCAAGCAGGTAGCAATGAAAGTAGGAATCTTTCTTTTTAACCCTGTAAGGGGGTGGTGCACTGTACCCGAAGATACTGCCATATCGGGTCAATGCATAGGGCGACGGAAGCAAGCTTCGAAATCGGCCCCCGTTCTCAAAAATCCATTTAATATATGGTCCCCAGATAGGGGACGTATCAGATATTAAACTGATAAGAACAGATACTACACTTGATCTTAGCCAAAAGGCCGAGAAGCGATAACCGTGAAAGGGGCGGGCCCAACAAGGTCCCCTTCATGGGCACTATCACTGCTTGCTGTCAGGGAGGCTGCCAGACAATTTTCCATGCACACTCTGGGCTGGGGGGCAGTCAACCACCAGTACACACAGCAGAACCTAAACCCATACCATTATTGCTAAGCAGCAAGACAGGGGCCCATTGCACTCCCACGGGGCCTTTTTAAATGCAATCCATAACCCGGATTTGCCAGGAACCCTTCTTACTCCTCCTACTTGTATGTGACACTGGGCTTAGGATCTGCATAGGAAACACACACACAAGCACACACCTACCTTTGTTGCCTGCAGATGCCTCCTTGGCTGTCCCCAAACGGTATCAAACCAACACCCACGGGAAGCTGTAAGCATAGAGGACATGCCTGCACCCCATTGGACTTACCTGTGTGGGTTAAATCCGGGTTATTTGACAACCTATGGCGGTGATGGTTCTGCTCAGGCAGAGCAGTGCTGATGCTCCTCATAAAGCTGTCGCTGCTGTGAAGGTTCTAGGTGACATCACAAATCCCTTTGGTTACATACACAACAAAGCTGGGTTGTTGTTGTTTACACTCTGCAAGGCCTGTGGAAGTGAGTGACATCATAGCACTGTAGTTCTGAGGGTTCAAGATGGATGCAACAATCTCCTGTTGCTTCTATGAAGGCCGTAATAGACGACATCACCAAACAGCTCCATAGTCACATACACAGCAAAGGAGAGATGTTGTTTACACCTAGTGATGTCAGTGGTATTGAGTGACATCACAGCACAGTGCTAAGGCTCCTGGGCCTGGACACAGCAGCGGCTGCAATATCTCAACGGAGAATACGTTTATATCTATGTGTGTGTGTGCGCATATATATATATATATATATATATATATATATATATATATATATATTTCTCCGCCGAAATCACTTTTAAACCCATTTCCACCTTTTTTTCCCTTCTCTTCCTCTTACTTTTTTTTCACGTTTTTTTACGTTTTTCTCCTTTTCGCCTCTTTTCTGGGCGTATTATTCTTCTTTTTCTTCTTTTTTTTCGTCTAATGCATACCCCATCAGTGCAGCAATGCTTATTCAATACCGCCAGCAGATGGAGACACTGGGGGATAATTTTCTAAGGATTTATACTGATTTTTCCTGTCTGAATTTGTCGCACAGAAAGTTGCAGGCCAAATATGTGTGACATTTCTGCGACTTTAGCTTCTAGAGCATTTTTACAACATTATACATAGGTGCTGAATACATAAAAAGCGACTGTTCAGCGACAGACAAGTCGCATCGGCTGAAAGTAGGCCAGAATGTCAGTCCATGTTGGAGCAGGTTTAGATACAGTCTAAAGCATAGATCTCAAAGTCTGTGCACAGAATTTAGCAAGGGCCTCGCACCTTCTGATGCATCAGGTAGGTGCACAATAGCATAGCCTAACCCTCTGTACTTTGGTCTATATTGATGCGGGACATAGACAGCCAGCTGATGACCAATCCATTAGTGCAATGGATGGCTGGAAGCATTTGTCTTTGCCTTTGCAATACCACAGAAGCAATGCATGGTCAATGTACAGCAATGACACACCTGTGTGAACAGCCCGGAGACCCCCCCCCCCCCCCCCCCATGTTATGTTACATAGTTACATAGTTAGTACGGTCGAAAAAAGACATATGTCCATCACGTTCAACCAGGGAATTAAGGGGTAGGGGTGTGGCGCGATATTGGGGAAGGGATGAGATTTTATATTTCTTCATAAGCATTAATCTTATTTTGTCAATTAGGAACATTCAGCACCCACCCGCTATCAAGGCAGCTGCCTATCATGTCATGCCCTACCTGCACAGGTGTGCTGGCTACTCAAATGATCCAATTAAGGAGGCCATTTAGTCAGCAGCAGCAGAAGTCCTGTGCCTGGACGCTCCAACAGGGGCCAGACACAAGCAGAAGCAGAAGCAGCAGAAGCAGCAGCAGCACCACCTTTTGTTTTTTGGCTGCAGCAGCAGCAAGGCCCACAGGGCTGGCTAGCTGGCTAGCCAGCAAGCAGGTAGCAATGAAAGTAGGAATCTTTCTTTTTAACCCTGTAAGGGGGTGGTGCACTGTACCCGAAGATACTGCCATATCGGGTCAATGCATAGGGCGACGGAAGCAAGCTTCGAAATCGGCCCCCGTTCTCAAAAATCCATTTAATATATGGTCCCCAGATAGGGGACGTATCAGATATTAAACTGATAAGAACAGATACTACACTTGATCTTAGCCAAAAGGCCGAGAAGCGATAACCGTGAAAGGGGCGGGCCCAACAAGGTCCCCTTCATGGGCACTATCACTGCTTGCTGTCAGGGAGGCTGCCAGACAATTTTCCATGCACACTCTGGGCTGGGGGGCAGTCAACCACCAGTACACACAGCAGAACCTAAACCCATACCATTATTGCTAAGCAGCAAGACAGGGGCCCATTGCACTCCCACGGGGCCTTTTTAAATGCAATCCATAACCCGGATTTGCCAGGAACCCTTCTTACTCCTCCTACTTGCATGTGACACTGGGCTTAGGATCTGCATAGGAAACACACACACAAGCACACACCTACCTTTGTTGCCTGCAGATGCCTCCTTGGCTGTCCCCAAACGGTATCAAACCAACACCCACGGGAAGCTGTAAGCATAGAGGACATGCCTGCACCCCATTGGACTTACCTGTGTGGGTTAAATCCGGGTTATTTGACAACCTATGGCGGTGATGGTTCTGCTCAGGCAGAGCAGTGCTGATGCTCCTCATAAAGCTGTCGCTGCTGTGAAGGTTCTAGGTGACATCACAAATCCCTTTGGTTACATACACAACAAAGCTGGGTTGTTGTTGTTTACACTCTGCAAGGCCTGTGGAAGTGAGTGACATCATAGCACTGTAGTTCTGAGGGTTCTAGATGGATGCAACAATCTCCTGTTGCTTCTATGAAGGCCGTAATAGACGACATCACCAAACAGCTCCATAGTCACATACACAGCAAAGGAGAGATGTTGTTTACACCTAGTGATGTCAGTGGTATTGAGTGACATCACAGCACAGTGCTAAGGCTCCTGGGCCTGGACACAGCAGCGGCTGCAATATCTCAACGGAGAATACGTTTATATCTATGTGTGTGTGTGCGCATATATATATATATATATATATATATATATATATATATATATATATATTTCTCCGCCGAAATCACTTTTAAACCCATTTCCACCTTTTTTTCCCTTCTCTTCCTCTTACTTTTTTTTCACGTTTTTTTACGTTTTTCTCCTTTTCGCCTCTTTTCTGGGCGTATTATTCTTCTTTTTCTTCTTTTTTTTCGTCTAATGCATACCCCATCAGTGCAGCAATGCTTATTCAATACCGCCAGCAGATGGAGACACTGGGGGATAATTTTCTAAGGATTTATACTGATTTTTCCTGTCTGAATTTGTCGCACAGAAAGTTGCAGGCCAAATATGTGTGACATTTCTGCGACTTTAGCTTCTAGAGCATTTTTACAACATTATACATAGGTGCTGAATACATAAAAAGCGACTGTTCAGCGACAGACAAGTCGCATCGGCTGAAAGTAGGCCAGAATGTCAGTCCATGTTGGAGCAGGTTTAGATACAGTCTAAAGCATAGATCTCAAAGTCTGTGCACAGAATTTAGCAAGGGCCTCGCACCTTCTGATGCATCAGGTAGGTGCACAATAGCATAGCCTAACCCTCTGTACTTTGGTCTATATTGATGCGGGACATAGACAGCCAGCTGATGACCAATCCATTAGTGCAATGGATGGCTGGAAGCATTTGTCTTTGCCTTTGCAATACCACAGAAGCAATGCATGGTCAATGTACAGCAATGACACACCTGTGTGAACAGCCAGGAGACCCCCCCCCCATGTTATGTTACATAGTTACATAGTTAGTACGGTCGAAAAAAGACATATGTCCATCACGTTCAACCAGGGAATTAAGGGGTAGGGGTGTGGCGCGATATTGGGGAAGGGATGAGATTTTATATTTCTTCATAAGCATTAATCTTATTTTGTCAATTAGGAACATTCAGCACCCACCCGCTATCAAGGCAGCTGCCTATCATGTCATGCCCTACCTGCACAGGTGTGCTGGCTACTCAAATGATCCAATTAAGGAGGCCATTTAGTCAGCAGCAGCAGAAGTCCTGTGCCTGGACGCTCCAACAGGGGCCAGACACAAGCAGAAGCAGAAGCAGCAGAAGCAGCAGCAGCACCACCTTTTGTTTTTTGGCTGCAGCAGCAGCAAGGCCCACAGGGCTGGCTAGCTGGCTAGCCAGCAAGCAGGTAGCAATGAAAGTAGGAATCTTTCTTTTTAACCCTGTAAGGGGGTGGTGCACTGTACCCGAAGATACTGCCATATCGGGTCAATGCATAGGGCGACGGAAGCAAGCTTCGAAATCGGCCCCCGTTCTCAAAAATCCATTTAATATATGGTCCCCAGATAGGGGACGTATCAGATATTAAACTGATAAGAACAGATACTACACTTGATCTTAGCCAAAAGGCCGAGAAGCGATAACCGTGAAAGGGGCGGGCCCAACAAGGTCCCCTTCATGGGCACTATCACTGCTTGCTGTCAGGGAGGCTGCCAGACAATTTTCCATGCACACTCTGGGCTGGGGGGCAGTCAACCACCAGTACACACAGCAGAACCTAAACCCATACCATTATTGCTAAGCAGCAAGACAGGGGCCCATTGCACTCCCACGGGGCCTTTTTAAATGCAATCCATAACCCGGATTTGCCAGGAACCCTTCTTACTCCTCCTACTTGCATGTGACACTGGGCTTAGGATCTGCATAGGAAACACACACACAAGCACACACCTACCTTTGTTGCCTGCAGATGCCTCCTTGGCTGTCCCCAAACGGTATCAAACCAACACCCACGGGAAGCTGTAAGCATAGAGGACATGCCTGCACCCCATTGGACTTACCTGTGTGGGTTAAATCCGGGTTATTTGACAACCTATGGCGGTGATGGTTCTGCTCAGGCAGAGCAGTGCTGATGCTCCTCATAAAGCTGTCGCTGCTGTGAAGGTTCTAGGTGACATCACAAATCCCTTTGGTTACATACACAACAAAGCTGGGTTGTTGTTGTTTACACTCTGCAAGGCCTGTGGAAGTGAGTGACATCATAGCACTGTAGTTCTGAGGGTTCAAGATGGATGCAACAATCTCCTGTTGCTTCTATGAAGGCCGTAATAGACGACATCACCAAACAGCTCCATAGTCACATACACAGCAAAGGAGAGATGTTGTTTACACCTAGTGATGTCAGTGGTATTGAGTGACATCACAGCACAGTGCTAAGGCTCCTGGGCCTGGACACAGCAGCGGCTGCAATATCTCAACGGAGAATACGTTTATATCTATGTGTGTGTGTGCGCATATATATATATATATATATATATATATATATATATATATATATTTCTCCGCCGAAATCACTTTTAAACCCATTTCCACCTTTTTTTCCCTTCTCTTCCTCTTACTTTTTTTTCACGTTTTTTTACGTTTTTCTCCTTTTCGCCTCTTTTCTGGGCGTATTATTCTTCTTTTTCTTCTTTTTTTTCGTCTAATGCATACCCCATCAGTGCAGCAATGCTTATTCAATACCGCCAGCAGATGGAGACACTGGGGGATAATTTTCTAAGGATTTATACTGATTTTTCCTGTCTGAATTTGTCGCACAGAAAGTTGCAGGCCAAATATGTGTGACATTTCTGCGACTTTAGCTTCTAGAGCATTTTTACAACATTATACATAGGTGCTGAATACATAAAAAGCGACTGTTCAGCGACAGACAAGTCGCATCGGCTGAAAGTAGGCCAGAATGTCAGTCCATGTTGGAGCAGGTTTAGATACAGTCTAAAGCATAGATCTCAAAGTCTGTGCACAGAATTTAGCAAGGGCCTCGCACCTTCTGATGCATCAGGTAGGTGCACAATAGCATAGCCTAACCCTCTGTACTTTGGTCTATATTGATGCGGGACATAGACAGCCAGCTGATGACCAATCCATTAGTGCAATGGATGGCTGGAAGCATTTGTCTTTGCCTTTGCAATACCACAGAAGCAATGCATGGTCAATGTACAGCAATGACACACCTGTGTGAACAGCCAGGAGACCCCCCCCCCCCCCCCCCCATGTTATGTTACATAGTTACATAGTTAGTACGGTCGAAAAAAGACATATGTCCATCACGTTCAACCAGGGAATTAAGGGGTAGGGGTGTGGCGCGATATTGGGGAAGGGATGAGATTTTATATTTCTTCATAAGCATTAATCTTATTTTGTCAATTAGGAACATTCAGCACCCACCCGCTATCAAGGCAGCTGCCTATCATGTCATGCCCTACCTGCACAGGTGTGCTGGCTACTCAAATGATCCAATTAAGGAGGCCATTTAGTCAGCAGCAGCAGAAGTCCTGTGCCTGGACGCTCCAACAGGGGCCAGACACAAGCAGAAGCAGAAGCAGCAGAAGCAGCAGCAGCACCACCTTTTGTTTTTTGGCTGCAGCAGCAGCAAGGCCCACAGGGCTGGCTAGCTGGCTAGCCAGCAAGCAGGTAGCAATGAAAGTAGGAATCTTTCTTTTTAACCCTGTAAGGGGGTGGTGCACTGTACCCGAAGATACTGCCATATCGGGTCAATGCATAGGGCGACGGAAGCAAGCTTCGAAATCGGCCCCCGTTCTCAAAAATCCATTTAATATATGGTCCCCAGATAGGGGACGTATCAGATATTAAACTGATAAGAACAGATACTACACTTGATCTTAGCCAAAAGGCCGAGAAGCGATAACCGTGAAAGGGGCGGGCCCAACAAGGTCCCCTTCATGGGCACTATCACTGCTTGCTGTCAGGGAGGCTGCCAGACAATTTTCCATGCACACTCTGGGCTGGGGGGCAGTCAACCACCAGTACACACAGCAGAACCTAAACCCATACCATTATTGCTAAGCAGCAAGACAGGGGCCCATTGCACTCCCACGGGGCCTTTTTAAATGCAATCCATAACCCGGATTTGCCAGGAACCCTTCTTACTCCTCCTACTTGCATGTGACACTGGGCTTAGGATCTGCATAGGAAACACACACACAAGCACACACCTACCTTTGTTGCCTGCAGATGCCTCCTTGGCTGTCCCCAAACGGTATCAAACCAACACCCACGGGAAGCTGTAAGCATAGAGGACATGCCTGCACCCCATTGGACTTACCTGTGTGGGTTAAATCCGGGTTATTTGACAACCTATGGCGGTGATGGTTCTGCTCAGGCAGAGCAGTGCTGATGCTCCTCATAAAGCTGTCGCTGCTGTGAAGGTTCTAGGTGACATCACAAATCCCTTTGGTTACATACACAACAAAGCTGGGTTGTTGTTGTTTACACTCTGCAAGGCCTGTGGAAGTGAGTGACATCATAGCACTGTAGTTCTGAGGGTTCAAGATGGATGCAACAATCTCCTGTTGCTTCTATGAAGGCCGTAATAGACGACATCACCAAACAGCTCCATAGTCACATACACAGCAAAGGAGAGATGTTGTTTACACCTAGTGATGTCAGTGGTATTGAGTGACATCACAGCACAGTGCTAAGGCTCCTGGGCCTGGACACAGCAGCGGCTGCAATATCTCAACGGAGAATACGTTTATATCTATGTGTGTGTGTGCGCATATATATATATATATATATATATATATATATATATATATATATATATATTTCTCCGCCGAAATCACTTTTAAACCCATTTCCACCTTTTTTTCCCTTCTCTTCCTCTTACTTTTTTTTCACGTTTTTTTACGTTTTTCTCCTTTTCGCCTCTTTTCTGGGCGTATTATTCTTCTTTTTCTTCTTTTTTTTCGTCTAATGCATACCCCATCAGTGCAGCAATGCTTATTCAATACCGCCAGCAGATGGAGACACTGGGGGATAATTTTCTAAGGATTTATACTGATTTTTCCTGTCTGAATTTGTCGCACAGAAAGTTGCAGGCCAAATATGTGTGACATTTCTGCGACTTTAGCTTCTAGAGCATTTTTACAACATTATACATAGGTGCTGAATACATAAAAAGCGACTGTTCAGCGACAGACAAGTCGCATCGGCTGAAAGTAGGCCAGAATGTCAGTCCATGTTGGAGCAGGTTTAGATACAGTCTAAAGCATAGATCTCAAAGTCTGTGCACAGAATTTAGCAAGGGCCTCGCACCTTCTGATGCATCAGGTAGGTGCACAATAGCATAGCCTAACCCTCTGTACTTTGGTCTATATTGATGCGGGACATAGACAGCCAGCTGATGACCAATCCATTAGTGCAATGGATGGCTGGAAGCATTTGTCTTTGCCTTTGCAATACCACAGAAGCAATGCATGGTCAATGTACAGCAATGACACACCTGTGTGAACAGCCAGGAGACCCCCCCCCCCCATGTTATGTTACATAGTTACATAGTTAGTACGGTCGAAAAAAGACATATGTCCATCACGTTCAACCAGGGAATTAAGGGGTAGGGGTGTGGCGCGATATTGGGGAAGGGATGAGATTTTATATTTCTTCATAAGCATTAATCTTATTTTGTCAATTAGGAACATTCAGCACCCACCCGCTATCAAGGCAGCTGCCTATCATGTCATGCCCTACCTGCACAGGTGTGCTGGCTACTCAAATGATCCAATTAAGGAGGCCATTTAGTCAGCAGCAGCAGAAGTCCTGTGCCTGGACGCTCCAACAGGGGCCAGACACAAGCAGAAGCAGAAGCAGCAGAAGCAGCAGCAGCACCACCTTTTGTTTTTTGGCTGCAGCAGCAGCAAGGCCCACAGGGCTGGCTAGCTGGCTAGCCAGCAAGCAGGTAGCAATGAAAGTAGGAATCTTTCTTTTTAACCCTGTAAGGGGGTGGTGCACTGTACCCGAAGATACTGCCATATCGGGTCAATGCATAGGGCGACGGAAGCAAGCTTCGAAATCGGCCCCCGTTCTCAAAAATCCATTTAATATATGGTCCCCAGATAGGGGACGTATCAGATATTAAACTGATAAGAACAGATACTACACTTGATCTTAGCCAAAAGGCCGAGAAGCGATAACCGTGAAAGGGGCGGGCCCAACAAGGTCCCCTTCATGGGCACTATCACTGCTTGCTGTCAGGGAGGCTGCCAGACAATTTTCCATGCACACTCTGGGCTGGGGGGCAGTCAACCACCAGTACACACAGCAGAACCTAAACCCATACCATTATTGCTAAGCAGCAAGACAGGGGCCCATTGCACTCCCACGGGGCCTTTTTAAATGCAATCCATAACCCGGATTTGCCAGGAACCCTTCTTACTCCTCCTACTTGCATGTGACACTGGGCTTAGGATCTGCATAGGAAACACACACACAAGCACACACCTACCTTTGTTGCCTGCAGATGCCTCCTTGGCTGTCCCCAAACGGTATCAAACCAACACCCACGGGAAGCTGTAAGCATAGAGGACATGCCTGCACCCCATTGGACTTACCTGTGTGGGTTAAATCCGGGTTATTTGACAACCTATGGCGGTGATGGTTCTGCTCAGGCAGAGCAGTGCTGATGCTCCTCATAAAGCTGTCGCTGCTGTGAAGGTTCTAGGTGACATCACAAATCCCTTTGGTTACATACACAACAAAGCTGGGTTGTTGTTGTTTACACTCTGCAAGGCCTGTGGAAGTGAGTGACATCATAGCACTGTAGTTCTGAGGGTTCAAGATGGATGCAACAATCTCCTGTTGCTTCTATGAAGGCCGTAATAGACGACATCACCAAACAGCTCCATAGTCACATACACAGCAAAGGAGAGATGTTGTTTACACCTAGTGATGTCAGTGGTATTGAGTGACATCACAGCACAGTGCTAAGGCTCCTGGGCCTGGACACAGCAGCGGCTGCAATATCTCAACGGAGAATACGTTTATATCTATGTGTGTGTGTGCGCATATATATATATATATATATATATATATATATATATATATATATTTCTCCGCCGAAATCACTTTTAAACCCATTTCCACCTTTTTTTCCCTTCTCTTCCTCTTACTTTTTTTTCACGTTTTTTTACGTTTTTCTCCTTTTCGCCTCTTTTCTGGGCGTATTATTCTTCTTTTTCTTCTTTTTTTTCGTCTAATGCATACCCCATCAGTGCAGCAATGCTTATTCAATACCGCCAGCAGATGGAGACACTGGGGGATAATTTTCTAAGGATTTATACTGATTTTTCCTGTCTGAATTTGTCGCACAGAAAGTTGCAGGCCAAATATGTGTGACATTTCTGCGACTTTAGCTTCTAGAGCATTTTTACAACATTATACATAGGTGCTGAATACATAAAAAGCGACTGTTCAGCGACAGACAAGTCGCATCGGCTGAAAGTAGGCCAGAATGTCAGTCCATGTTGGAGCAGGTTTAGATACAGTCTAAAGCATAGATCTCAAAGTCTGTGCACAGAATTTAGCAAGGGCCTCGCACCTTCTGATGCATCAGGTAGGTGCACAATAGCATAGCCTAACCCTCTGTACTTTGGTCTATATTGATGCGGGACATAGACAGCCAGCTGATGACCAATCCATTAGTGCAATGGATGGCTGGAAGCATTTGTCTTTGCCTTTGCAATACCACAGAAGCAATGCATGGTCAATGTACAGCAATGACACACCTGTGTGAACAGCCAGGAGACCCCCCCCCCCCCCCCCATGTTATGTTACATAGTTACATAGTTAGTACGGTCGAAAAAAGACATATGTCCATCACGTTCAACCAGGGAATTAAGGGGTAGGGGTGTGGCGCGATATTGGGGAAGGGATGAGATTTTATATTTCTTCATAAGCATTAATCTTATTTTGTCAATTAGGAACATTCAGCACCCACCCGCTATCAAGGCAGCTGCCTATCATGTCATGCCCTACCTGCACAGGTGTGCTGGCTACTCAAATGATCCAATTAAGGAGGCCATTTAGTCAGCAGCAGCAGAAGTCCTGTGCCTGGACGCTCCAACAGGGGCCAGACACAAGCAGAAGCAGAAGCAGCAGAAGCAGCAGCAGCACCACCTTTTGTCTTTTGGCTGCAGCAGCAGCAAGGCCCACAGGGCTGGCTAGCTGGCTAGCCAGCAAGCAGGTAGCAATGAAAGTAGGAATCTTTCTTTTTAACCCTGTAAGGGGGTGGTGCACTGTACCCGAAGATACTGCCATATCGGGTCAATGCATAGGGCGACGGAAGCAAGCTTCGAAATCGGCCCCCGTTCTCAAAAATCCATTTAATATATGGTCCCCAGATAGGGGACGTATCAGATATTAAACTGATAAGAACAGATTTTTGATTGAAAGAGCTTTATTTTCCGTTCAGTCATTACAAGTCGTACAATAAATTACAGTCACACAAAGCATGATAGTACAATACACAGCAAAGGTTCCCTAAGCTATACATCGCACACCATGCTACTCTAACATTCAGCTCAATCATGCAATATAAAGGTACAAGAGATCAAACAAAAACCAAATAATACAATCTGTGATCGGGGTAGGGGTGTGGGCGACTATGTGGGGGTAGGGAGGGGGCGGATCACAGGGCCAAACTGTTGGGCTGTATCTTCAGGGAGACATGGGAGAAGGAGAGGGGTCTTCACTCCTCTTCTTCCTCATCAACGGCCGAGCTGTCCAAGATGGAATAGTCTCTAAGCAGGTTCTTGATGAACCTGCGGCAGTCCCGGACGGACATGTTTTCCCTGTTGATCACGAGGCGGTTCCTGGCAAGCCACACTGCGTCCTTAAAACAGTTCATAAGGCGCCAGGCCTCCTGGATGGCCTCCACGTCGTGGGTCCCAGGGAACAGGCCGTAAAGCACCGAATGGTACGATAGGCAGCTCCTGGGCACTGAGTCTCTGAGTTCCTGTTCTAGGGCGTCCAACAGACCCTGTGCAAAGGGGCACTGCCAAAACACGTGGAAAGATGTTTCCTCCACGTAGGGGCAACGGGGGCAGTACCGGGTCTTGCACAGGTTGCGGGCATGCATGAATGACCTGAGAGAGAGACCTCCCATGACGGCCATCCACGACAAGTCCTTGTGTCCATTGGTAAGCCGCTTTGAGGCCACATTGTTCCAAACTGTCTCTGCAGTGGCTGCGGGGAGTCCCGGAACCAGCTCGGTCGAGTCCTTAGCTCGGATGAGCTTGTGGATTGTCTTTGGCTTCCATAGGTCTGGTTTCAGTCCTTCCAGCTGGTGCTCCCTCACAAACCGGACAACATCCCCATAGAACCAGGGAGTGTTCCAGTTGTAAGGGATGGAGCTGTCCCACTTGTCCCAGCCCAGCTGTCTCCAGAGGGGCATGAGAAGCAAGCGAGACATGGACCTGCCCGCTGAGCCAGTCTTTTCTACAAGAGTCCGCTGCACCGTGACACATGCAAAGGAGGCCCTCAGCAGAGCGGGGATGTCGGGTATTCCCTTCCCACCCTTGCGGGGTTCCTTGTACATCACGGTCCTCTTGACTCTGTCCATTTTGCCCCAGACGAAGCCAAACACTGTCCGGGTGATGGCCTTGCAAACGGTGGTATGGGGAGGCCAGGCCTGTGCGGTATATTGGAGCACAGGCAAAACTTCACTCCGCAGGACAAGTGCCTTGCCTTCCATCGTGAGCTTTCTGGAGCTCCACAGTCCGATCTTCGAGTTTATCCTTCCTAGTCGGTCTTGCCAAGACTTAAGGGCCGCTCCTTCCTTCCCGAACCAGACTCCAAGAATTTGAATGAAGTCCGGCTTAATAGCAAAGGGGAAGGGGGCGGAAGAAGCCAGGTGCCATTCCCCGAAGAGCATGGCCTCCGACTTCCCGCAGTTGACTTTTGCCCCCGAAGCTCTGCCGAAGTCTTCGCAGGTCTGGACGAGTGCAGTCACCGAACGCTGGTCAGCGCAGAAGACGGTCACGTCGTCCATGTAGAGCGAGCACTTGACCTCGTGGCGATCTGGTCCTGGTGCGGTGATCCCTCTGATCTCTCCATTCTGCCGGATAGTCTCAGCGAAGAGCTCTATAACACAAACAAAAAGGAGAGGTGAAAGAGGGCAGCCTTGTCTAACCCCTGAAAGAATGGAAAAGGGGTCAGTCTTCCAGCCGTTCACCAACACCGTGCTGTAAATGTCAAAATACATAACGTTAACAAAAGAGCAAAACATCTTCCCCAGACCCAGCCTGCGCAAAACCCTGTCCATGAATGCGTGGGAGACACGGTCGAACGCCTTCTCCTGATCTAAGCTGACCAGGGCGGCGCGGCCCCCGCGGTCCTGGATGTAATGGACCGTGTCTCTCACAAGGGCAAGGCTGTCGGCAATCCTGCGGCCAGGAATGCTGCAGGTCTGGTCCGGATGGACGATCTGCCCCATGACAGGTTTCAGCCTGTTGGCCAGCACCTTGGCGAGGATCTTGTAGTCCACGTTCAGGAGAGAGATGGGACGCCAGTTTTTCAGGTCACATCTCTCCCCCTTCCGCTTATACAAGATCGTGATCATCCCTTCCCTCAACGACGGAGGCATTCTGCCCCCCACCACCATCTCCTCGTACACCTCCAACAGGTCCGGACAGATCAGGTCACCCAGCGCTACGTAGAGCTCGGCCGGGAGACCGTCACTGCCCGGGGTCCTGCCGGGCTTAAAGGATTTAGCGGCAGAGAGCAGCTCCCCCACCGTCAAGGGATCGTCCATAGCCGCCGCACCTGCGGGATCAACAACGTTAGTGACACCTGACAGGAACCTCTCGGCGGCTTCGGGGTCGGATGACTTGGGGGCGTAGAGGTTGCTGTAGAAGTCGTGGACGACCCCCATCACTTCCTCCTTGCCGCTCCTCATGTGTCCGGTCTCATCTCGTAGCTCAGTCAGGGGCGTGTGGCCGGCATGGAGCTTCCTGAAAAAGAAAGAGTTACATTTCTCACCCTTCTCCAGGTTCTCCACCTTGGAACGAAAGACGATTCGCTTGGATTCCTCCTCAAAGTGCCTTTTCAAGCTCTTTTTGGTCTCCTCCAGCTCCTCCCTGACGTCCCAGCCACACTGGAGCAGGTCCTGCAGGGACCGCAGCTCGCGCTGCAGTTTCCTCAAGTCCCACTTCTTCGCACACGCCTGTTGTCTGCCTTTTGCCTGAAAGAAACAACGGAATTCGACTTTAACATATTCCCACCAATCGCTGATGCACTTGAACAGACATTTGTCATTTCGCCATACAAGGTAAGCATCCCTAAGTTCCTCCATGACCTCCCTCTGCTCCAACAGGGCACAATTCAACTTCCAGGAGCCCGGGCCAGGTGGGAATCCATGGCCCAGAGTCCCCCGGAATCGAATGGCCCTGTGGTCAGAGAAGAAGCAGGGGACCATAGAGTACGACACCTTTCTGACTGCTCTCGAAGTGAAGATGAAGTCTATCCGAGAACGGAGCGAGCCATCGGGGCGGCTCCACGTATAGTTTACGGAGCCGTTCCCGACGGACCCGACAACGTCCTGCAAGGATGCCTCCGTCACCATCTCAATCAGCAGTTTAGACGTCACGTCCAGGTTGGCGGATGTGCCAGAACTGCGCCCGTCCACCTCAATGGGGCAGTTGAAGTCACCACCCAACACTACTGCTCCAGTGGTGGCGAGTTCAGCCCGCAGGGCCTGGAGAACCTCCAGTCGGACATCCCTCTCAGGGGAGGCATACACGTTGATGAGCCGCACGGGCTCACCCGCCCAGGAACCGTCTGCGACAAGAAGTCTGCCACAGACGAGCTCCCGGACGGAATCAAGTGCAAAGTTACCTCCCCTGATCAGGATGGCCACCCCCGCAGACCTATTGTCGCCCCCACCAGACCAGTAGGAAGGGCCGTGAGGCCACTGCCTGGCCAGATGGTTGTAAGACCTAGAAGCAGACAAAGCACATTCCTGCAACATGTAAACATCACACCTCTGGGAATCTAAGAACGTAAGAACAGTCTGAAATCTAAACCAAGCTCTAATACTCCTCACATTAATGCAGAAGATGTTGAGATCAGCCATGGGAATAAAAAGAGAGGTTAGTTCTGATACTAGTTACCAGTCTGGTCGGACGGGTCCTCTTCTCTGGCGCCTGTCGGCTCCTGTGGCTTCTCGTAGCGCCCTTCCAAGAACTCGTCGTAGACCGTGTTGGACGGAGTGTCCAGGATTTTCTTAACCTCTGGGTCCTGCAGCAGCTCCTCCATAGATTGAGCTTGGACTGGCTCTGCTTGGACCTGCTCCACTTGGGCCTGCTCCATCACCTCCTCTCCTTCTGAAGCCTCAAGGCTCTCGCAGACCTGCTCCATCTCCTCCTCCTCATCTGAAGCTTGAGGGGTTTCGCAGGTCTCGATTATCTTTCTTTTGTGGGACTCTTCTGATACGTTGTCCCTTCCTTTCCTCTTCCTCTGTATGGTACCTGGGGGAGGAAGCACAGGAAAGTCCTCCGAAGGGCGGGCACCAGCAGCTGGAGGGGGGTTAGGTGCTGCTGGGCCAGGAGAGAAAGGAGGCTGGGTGGGGCGGGGGGCTGGAGAGAGTGCCCGGGCAGGGGAGGACGGGGCAGGGGTGGGCCGGGCAGGGGAGGACGGGGCAGGGGTGGGCCGGGGTGGGGTACGGGGGGCAGGGGTGGGCCGGGGTGGGGTACGGGGGGCAGGGGTGGGGCGGGATGGGGCAGGAGGGGCGGGGGTGGGACGGGATGGGGCAGGAGGGGCAGGGGTGGGACGGGATGGGGCAGGAGGGGCAGGGGTGGGACGGGATGGGGCAGGGGTGGGACGGGATGGGGCAGGGGTGGGGCGGGATGGGGCAGGAGATGGGGCGGGAGGGGCAGGAGATGGGGCGGGAGGGGCAGGGGAGGGGCGGGACGGGGCAGGGGTGGTGGCTTTCGCCTTCTTACCCTCCTTGGTCGGCTTGGCCATCCGTGGTGTTGGCTCCGGAGCTGGGGCTGGCTTCGGTGCTCTCGCTGCCACAGATGCCCATGTTCTCTCCCTCTGGGGGCAGTCCTTGTAGCTGTGGGCTGCCAGTCCGCAGAGGTTGCAGGTCTTGCTCTTGGGGCAGTCCTTGGTCGTGTGACCTGTCACACGGCAATACCTGCAGGCATCCTCCGTACAGTCCTTGCCCTCGTGGCCCATCTTGCCACATCTCCTGCAGGTCTGCGGCATGTCCGGGTAGAAGATAAGTCCTGTGGAGTTGCCCAAGGAAAATGTCGTTGGCAGGTGCTGTAGTCCGTCTGGAGAAGCAGGGTTCTTGTTGAGTCTGACGACCACAGACCACATGCAGGTCCAGTATCCGAGTGAGTTCAGGATGCGGGTGGGCTCCCTCACCACGGTGCAGAAGCGCTTCAGGAAGGTCGAGATGTCCGTGCCTGGGGTGTGTGGGTTCCGCATTGAAACCGTCACCCGCCTCTCCTCTCTTTGAATAAGGCAGTTGCCCACAAAGCGAGAGAAAGGGGATTCGGGACTCGCCGCTTTCACCACCTCCCAGTATCTTCTACAGGTCCCAATGGTGGCAAAGGTGATGTAGAAGATTCCCGAAAAGAAGGTTGCTATTCCCAGGGTGTCAGCCGTGGGGAAGCCTTGATCCGCCAGCATCTTCTTGCAGAACACGTCGTGGGACATGTCCGGCACCCTTCCGTCCACGGGCTTGAGCTTCAAGGCAACAGTCTGCCTCATCCAGGGCTCCAGGGTTGGAGCTTCCAGGTTAGGAATTCTGCCGCCCTTCTGCCTTGCCGTGGTGGAGGTTGAAGCTTGCTGTGGTTGGGGCTGGACCTCCAGGCCTTGCCCTGCAGCCTCCTGGGTGGACTTGCTGGTTGAGGCCATGGCTTCTTCCAGCAGGCTCTTTTCCGCTTCCTTGCTTGCTTGTGGAGAGAGGCTTCGCAAAGTCTTCTTTCCCGGGTGGGAGGAGCTATGCAGATCCGGTCCCGGTGGGAGGAGCTATGCAAATCCTTCTCCAGAGGCAGCGAGTTTCTTCGAAAAGATTCTGCGCCGCCTTCCTCTTCGCCGCTGTTCCGGAATTCACCGCCGATTCCCTTCTTCCAGGTTCTTCGTCGGCTTCTTCCGGAGCTGCAGTCTTCAAGATCTTCTCCTTCTTCAGATGTTCCGAGGCAGGCAGGAGACGATCTTCAGGTGGTATGCTCTAGAGAAATGCGGTTCTAATAAGAACGAAAAGTACTGCAATCGTACTACGCAAAATCTCTACCACAATGCTTGGAGTTCTTCAGACCGTAGCGATCATGGTATCTCCCCTGCCAGGTAAGTAAGAACAGATACTACACTTGATCTTAGCCAAAAGGCCGAGAAGCGATAACCGTGAAAGGGGCGGGCCCAACAAGGTCCCCTTCATGGGCACTATCACTGCTTGCTGTCAGGGAGGCTGCCAGACAATTTTCCATGCACACTCTGGGCTGGGGGGCAGTCAACCACCAGTACACACAGCAGAACCTAAACCCATACCATTATTGCTAAGCAGCAAGACAGGGGCCCATTGCACTCCCACGGGGCCTTTTTAAATGCAATCCATAACCCGGATTTGCCAGGAACCCTTCTTACTCCTCCTACTTGCATGTGACACTGGGCTTAGGATCTGCATAGGAAACACACACACAAGCACACACCTACCTTTGTTGCCTGCAGATGCCTCCTTGGCTGTCCCCAAACGGTATCAAACCAACACCCACGGGAAGCTGTAAGCATAGAGGACATGCCTGCACCCCATTGGACTTACCTGTGTGGGTTAAATCCGGGTTATTTGACAACCTATGGCGGTGATGGTTCTGCTCAGGCAGAGCAGTGCTGATGCTCCTCATAAAGCTGTCGCTGCTGTGAAGGTTCTAGGTGACATCACAAATCCCTATGGTTACATACACAACGAAGCTGGGTTGTTGTTGTTTACACTCTGCAAGGCCTGTGGAAGTGAGTGACATCATAGCACTGTAGTTCTGAGGGTTCTAGATGGATGCAACAATCTCCTGTTGCTTCTATGAAGGCCGTAATAGACGACATCACCAAACAGCTCCATAGTCACATACACAGCAAAGGAGAGATGTTGTTTACACCTAGTGATGTCAGTGGTATTGAGTGACATCACAGCACAGTGCTAAGGCTCCTGGGCCTGGACACAGCAGCGGCTGCAATATCTCAACGGAGAATACGTTTATATATATGTGTGTGTGTGCGCGTATATATATATATATATATATATATATATATATATATATATATTTCTCCGCCGAAATCACTTTTAAACCCATTTCCACCTATTTTTCCCTTCTCTTCCTCTTACTTTTTTTTCACGTTTTTTTACGTTTTTCTCCTTTTCGCCTCTTTTCTGGGCGTATTATTCTTCTTTTTCTTCTTTTTTTTCGTCTAATGCATACCCCATCAGTGCAGCAATGCTTATTCAATACCGCCAGCAGATGGAGACACTGGGGGATAATTTTCTAAGGATTTATACTGATTTTTCCTGTCTGAATTTGTCGCACAGAAAGTTGCAGGCCAAATATGTGTGACATTTCTGCGACTTTAGCTTCTAGAGCATTTTTACATCATTATACATAGGTTCTGAATACATAAAAAGCGACTGTTCAGCGACAGACAAGTCGCATCGGCTGAAAGTAGGCCAGAATGTCAGTCCATGTTGGAGCAGGTTTAGATACAGTCTAAAGCATAGATCTCAAAGTCTGTGCACAGAATTTAGCAAGGGCCTCGCACCTTCTGATGCATCAGGTAGGTGCACAATAGCATAGCCTAACCCTCTGTACTTTGGTCTATATTGATGCGGGACATAGACAGCCAGCTGATGACCAATCCATTAGTGCAATGGATGGCTGGAAGCATTTGTCTTTGCCTTTGCAATACCACAGAAGCAATGCATGGTCAATGTACAGCAATGACACACCTGTGTGAACAGCCAGGAGACCCCCCCCCCCCCCCCCCCATGTTATGTTACATAGTTACATAGTTAGTACGGTCGAAAAAAGACATATGTCCATCAAGTTCAACCAGGGAATTAAGGGGTAGGGGTGTGGCGCGATATTGGGGAAGGGATGAGATTTTATATTTCTTCATAAGCATTAATCTTATTTTGTCAATTAGGAACATTCAGCACCCACCCGCTATCAAGGCAGCTGCCTATCATGTCATGCCCTACCTGCACAGGTGTGCTGGCTACTCAAATGATCCAATTAAGGAGGCCATTTAGTCAGCAGCAGCAGAAGTCCTGTGCCTGGACGCTCCAACAGCGGCCAGACACAAGCAGAAGCAGAAGCAGCAGAAGCAGCAGCAGCACCACCTTTTGTTTTTTGGCTGCAGCAGCAGCAAGGCCCACAGGGCTGGCTAGCTGGCTAGCCAGCAAGCAGGTAGCAATGAAAGTAGGAATCTTTCTTTTTAACCCTGTAAGGGGGTGGTGCACTGTACCCGAAGATACTGCCATATCGGGTCAATGCATAGGGCGACGGAAGCAAGCTTCGAAATCGGCCCCCGTTCTCAAAAATCCATTTAATATATGGTCCCCAGATAGGGGACGTATCAGATATTAAACTGATAAGAACAGATACTACACTTGATCTTAGCCAAAAGGCCGAGAAGCGATAACCGTGAAAGGGGCGGGCCCAACAAGGTGCCCTTCATGGGCACTATCACTGCTTGCTGTCAGGGAGGCTGCCAGACAATTTTCCATGCACACTCTGGGCTGGGGGGCAGTCAACCACCAGTACACACAGCAGAACCTAAACCCATACCATTATTGCTAAGCAGCAAGACAGGGGCCCATTGCACTCCCACGGGGCCTTTTTAAATGCAATCCATAACCCGGATTTGCCAGGAACCCTTCTTACTCCTCCTACTTGCATGTGACACTGGGCTTAGGATCTGCATAGGAAACACACACACAAGCACACACCTACCTTTGTTGCCTGCAGATGCCTCCTTGGCTGTCCCCAAACGGTATCAAACCAACACCCACGGGAAGCTGTAAGCATAGAGGACATGCCTGCACCCCATTGGACTTACCTGTGTGGGTTAAATCCGGGTTATTTGACAACCTATGGCGGTGATGGTTCTGCTCAGGCAGAGCAGTGCTGATGCTCCTCATAAAGCTGTCGCTGCTGTGAAGGTTCTAGGTGACATCACAAATCCCTATGGTTACATACACAACAAAGCTGGGTTGTTGTTGTTTACACTCTGCAAGGCCTGTGGAAGTGAGTGACATCATAGCACTGTAGTTCTGAGGGTTCTAGATGGATGCAACAATCTCCTGTTGCTTCTATGAAGGCCATAATAGACGACATCACCAAACAGCTCCATAGTCACATACACAGCAAAGGAGAGATGTTGTTTACACCTAGTGATGTCAGTGGTATTGAGTGACATCACAGCACAGTGCTAAGGCTCCTGGGCCTGGACACAGCAGCGGCTGCAATATCTCAACGGAGAATACGTTTATATATATGTGTGTGTGTGCGCGTATATATATATATATATATATATATATATATATATATATTTCTCCGCCGAAATCACTTTTAAACCCATTTCCACCTTTTTTTCCCTTCTCTTCCTCTTACTTTTTTTTCACGTTTTTTTACGTTTTTCTCCTTTTCGCCTCTTTTCTGGGCGTATTATTCTTCTTTTTCTTCTTTTTTTTCGTCTAATGCATACCCCATCAGTGCAGCAATGCTTATTCAATACCGCCAGCAGATGGAGACACTGGGGGATAATTTTCTAAGGATTTATACTGATTTTTCCTGTCTGAATTTGTCGCACAGAAAGTTGCAGGCCAAATATGTGTGACATTTCTGCGACTTTAGCTTCTAGAGCATTTTTACAACATTATACATAGGTGCTGAATACATAAAAAGCGACTGTTCAGCGACAGACAAGTCGCATCGGCTGAAAGTAGGCCAGAATGTCAGTCCATGTTGGAGCAGGTTTAGATACAGTCTAAAGTATAGATCTCAAAGTCTGTGCACAGAATTTAGCAAGGGCCTCGCACCTTCTGATGCATCAGGTAGGTGCACAATAGCATAGCCTAACCCTCTGTACTTTGGTCTATATTGATGCGGGACATAGACAGCCAGCTGATGACCAATCCATTAGTGCAATGGATGGCTGGAAGCATTTGTCTTTGCCTTTGCAATACCACAGAAGCAATGCATGGTCAATGTACAGCAATGACACACCTGTGTGAACAGCCAGGAGACCCCCCCCCCCCCCCCCATGTTATGTTACATAGTTACATAGTTAGTACGGTCGAAAAAAGACATATGTCCATCAAGTTCAACCAGGGAATTAAGGGGTAGGGGTGTGGCGCGATATTGGGGAAGGGATGAGATTTTATATTTCTTCATAAGCATTAATCTTATTTTGTCAATTAGGAACATTCAGCACCCACCCGCTATCAAGGCAGCTGCCTATCATGTCATGCCCTACCTGCACAGGTGTGCTGGCTACTCAAATGATCCAATTAAGGAGGCCATTTAGTCAGCAGCAGCAGAAGTCCTGTGCCTGGACGCTCCAACAGCGGCCAGACACAAGCAGAAGCAGAAGCATCAGAAGCAGCAGCAGCACCACCTTTTGTTTTTTGGCTGCAGCAGCAGCAAGGCCCACAGGGCTGGCTAGCTGGCTAGCCAGCAAGCAGGTAGCAATGAAAGTAGGAATCTTTCTTTTTAACCCTGTAAGGGGGTGGTGCACTGTACCCGAAGATACTGCCATATCGGGTCAATGCATAGGGCGACGGAAGCAAGCTTCGAAATCGGCCCCCGTTCTCAAAAATCCATTTAATATATGGTCCCCAGATAGGGGACGTATCAGATATTAAACTGATAAGAACAGATTTTTTTTTTTTTTTTTTTTTATCTAAAGCCGAGGAACGTGCTTTCGATTCACCCAAAGTGCAAGAAAAAGTGCAAACGTGTTACACTAAAAAAACGTGCACAAAGGATGCGGTCTATCGCAAGCCCTTCTCCGATAGGAGAGAGGCCCCCCAACAAACCTTACCCTTCGCCTCCGGACCAAAAGGTACCTGCGAGGTTCCAGGTTCGATGTCCCTTTTCGCCGAAGCTACTAGGGGACCACAAATGCTCCCGGCATCCCCCTTGGCGTTAGCCAAGGTATCTGCCCGCAGAGCCGATTACGGTAGGTACCCTGCCAAAGCAGGAGTACCCGGGGTGTTTGCAGGGAGGTGCGGAACCTAATGGCCACACACACCTCCCCTAGACCGCCAGGAGGGACACCCAGAAGGGCTACCGCATCCTGACCAATCCTGTGAACACACAACACGCAAAAAGTGACACAGTGAGACAAAAAAGAAATAAATAAGTGAATGTGTGCAGATATACTGCCCGGACATCCGGCCGGATCTATAAAAATTTCTCTGATCCTAGCCAGAAGGCCGGGAATCAAGAGGTGAGTGCCACAAGGTGAAGAGATTATGGTGCCCGTGCTTCAACTCAGTGAGCCTATCCTCCCAGTGAGTTTCGGCACCTCGGGGTCACCACTCCCCGAGGCACAAAAGTACCTCGGCTCTAGACCCTCTCAGCCTCATGGCGAGACCCGGAGGGAACAGGTCACATCGGGGCAGCCGTCGAGCTGATTCCTCAGAACCAGCCCCGGAAAGCCCTGGTACACCTGCATCCTCCATGCAGCACCCATCCCCACCAGCCCCATACCGGCGTTACTGTCCACCGGCATGAAAAACTGATAAGAACAGATACTACACTTGATCTTAGCCAAAAGGCCGAGAAGCGATAACCGTGAAAGGGGCGGGCCCAACAAGGTGCCCTTCATGGGCACTATCACTGCTTGCTGTCAGGGAGGCTGCCAGACAATTTTCCATGCACACTCTGGGCTGGGGGGCAGTCAACCACCAGTACACACAGCAGAACCTAAACCCATACCATTATTGCTAAGCAGCAAGACAGGGGCCCATTGCACTCCCACGGGGCCTTTTTAAATGCAATCCATAACCCGGATTTGCCAGGAACCCTTCTTACTCCTCCTACTTGCATGTGACACTGGGCTTAGGATCTGCATAGGAAACACACACACAAGCACACACCTACCTTTGTTGCCTGCAGATGCCTCCTTGGCTGTCCCCAAACGGTATCAAACCAACACCCACGGGAAGCTGTAAGCATAGAGGACATGCCTGCACCCCATTGGACTTACCTGTGTGGGTTAAATCCGGGTTATTTGACAACCTATGGCGGTGATGGTTCTGCTCAGGCAGAGCAGTGCTGATGCTCCTCATAAAGCTGTCGCTGCTGTGAAGGTTCTAGGTGACATCACAAATCCCTATGGTTACATACACAACAAAGCTGGGTTGTTGTTGTTTACACTCTGCAAGGCCTGTGGAAGTGAGTGACATCATAGCACTGTAGTTCTGAGGGTTCAAGATGGATGCAACAATCTCCTGTTGCTTCTATGAAGGCCATAATAGACGACATCACCAAACAGCTCCATAGTCACATACACAGCAAAGGAGAGATGTTGTTTACACCTAGTGATGTCAGTGGTATTGAGTGACATCACAGCACAGTGCTAAGGCTCCTGGGCCTGGACACAGCAGCGGCTGCAATATCTCAACGGAGAATACGTTTATATATATGTGTGTGTGTGCGCGTATATATATATATATATATATATATATATATATATATATATTTCTCCGCCGAAATCACTTTTAAACCCATTTCCACCTTTTTTTCCCTTCTCTTCCTCTTACTTTTTTTTCACGTTTTTTTACGTTTTTCTCCTTTTCGCCTCTTTTCTGGGCGTATTATTCTTCTTTTTCTTCTTTTTTTTCGTCTAATGCATACCCCATCAGTGCAGCAATGCTTATTCAATACCGCCAGCAGATGGAGACACTGGGGGATAATTTTCTAAGGATTTATACTGATTTTTCCTGTCTGAATTTGTCGCACAGAAAGTTGCAGGCCAAATATGTGTGACATTTCTGCGACTTTAGCTTCTAGAGCATTTTTACAACATTATACATAGGTGCTGAATACATAAAAAGCGACTGTTCAGCGACAGACAAGTCGCATCGGCTGAAAGTAGGCCAGAATGTCAGTCCATGTTGGAGCAGGTTTAGATACAGTCTAAAGTATAGATCTCAAAGTCTGTGCACAGAATTTAGCAAGGGCCTCGCACCTTCTGATGCATCAGGTAGGTGCACAATAGCATAGCCTAACCCTCTGTACTTTGGTCTATATTGATGCGGGACATAGACAGCCAGCTGATGACCAATCCATTAGTGCAATGGATGGCTGGAAGCATTTGTCTTTGCCTTTGCAATACCACAGAAGCAATGCATGGTCAATGTACAGCAATGACACACCTGTGTGAACAGCCAGGAGACCCCCCCCCCCCCATGTTATGTTACATAGTTACATAGTTAGTACGGTCGAAAAAAGACATATGTCCATCAAGTTCAACCAGGGAATTAAGGGGTAGGGGTGTGGCGCGATATTGGGGAAGGGATGAGATTTTATATTTCTTCATAAGCATTAATCTTATTTTGTCAATTAGGAACATTCAGCACCCACCCGCTATCAAGGCAGCTGCCTATCATGTCATGCCCTACCTGCACAGGTGTGCTGGCTACTCAAATGATCCAATTAAGGAGGCCATTTAGTCAGCAGCAGCAGAAGTCCTGTGCCTGGACGCTCCAACAGCGGCCAGACACAAGCAGAAGCAGAAGCAGCAGAAGCAGCAGCAGCACCACCTTTTGTTTTTTGGCTGCAGCAGCAGCAGCAGCAAGGCCCACAGGGCTGGCTAGCTGGCTAGCCAGCAAGCAGGTAGCAATGAAAGTAGGAATCTTTCTTTTTAACCCTGTAAGGGGGTGGTGCACTGTACCCGAAGATACTGCCATATCGGGTCAATGCATAGGGCGACGGAAGCAAGCTTCGAAATCGGCCCCCGTTCTCAAAAATCCATTTAATATATGGTCCCCAGATAGGGGACGTATCAGATATTAAACTGATAAGAACAGATACTACACTTGATCTTAGCCAAAAGGCCGAGAAGCGATAACCGTGAAAGGGGCGGGCCCAACAAGGTCCCCTTCATGGGCACTATCACTGCTTGCTGTCAGGGAGGCTGCCAGACAATTTTCCATGCACACTCTGGGCTGGGGGGCAGTCAACCACCAGTACACACAGCAGAACCTAAACCCATACCATTATTGCTAAGCAGCAAGACAGGGGCCCATTGCACTCCCACGGGGCCTTTTTAAATGCAATCCATAACCCGGATTTGCCAGGAACCCTTCTTACTCCTCCTACTTGCATGTGACACTGGGCTTAGGATCTGCATAGGAAACACACACACAAGCACACACCTACCTTTGTTGCCTGCAGATGCCTCCTTGGCTGTCCCCAAACGGTATCAAACCAACACCCACGGGAAGCTGTAAGCATAGAGGACATGCCTGCACCCCATTGGACTTACCTGTGTGGGTTAAATCCGGGTTATTTGACAACCTATGGCGGTGATGGTTCTGCTCAGGCAGAGCAGTGCTGATGCTCCTCATAAAGCTGTCGCTGCTGTGAAGGTTCTAGGTGACATCACAAATCCCTATGGTTACATACACAACAAAGCTGGGTTGTTGTTGTTTACACTCTGCAAGGCCTGTGGAAGTGAGTGACATCATAGCACTGTAGTTCTGAGGGTTCAAGATGGATGCAACAATCTCCTGTTGCTTCTATGAAGGCCGTAATAGACGACATCACCAAACAGCTCCATAGTCACATACACAGCAAAGGAGAGATGTTGTTTACACCTAGTGATGTCAGTGGTATTGAGTGACATCACAGCACAGTGCTAAGGCTCCTGGGCCTGGACACAGCAGCGGCTGCAATATCTCAACGGAGAATACGTTTATATCTATGTGTGTGTGTGCGCATATATATATATATATATATATATATATATATATTTCTCCGCCGAAATCACTTTTAAACCCATTTCCACCTTTTTTTCCCTTCTCTTCCTCTTACTTTTTTTTCACGTTTTTTTACGTTTTTCTCCTTTTCGCCTCTTTTCTGGGCGTATTATTCTTCTTTTTCTTCTTTTTTTTCGTCTAATGCATACCCCATCAGTGCAGCAATGCTTATTCAATACCGCCAGCAGATGGAGACACTGGGGGATAATTTTCTAAGGATTTATACTGATTTTTCCTGTCTGAATTTGTCGCACAGAAAGTTGCAGGCCAAATATGTGTGACATTTCTGCGACTTTAGCTTCTAGAGCATTTTTACAACATTATACATAGGTGCTGAATACATAAAAAGCGACTGTTCAGCGACAGACAAGTCGCATCGGCTGAAAGTAGGCCAGAATGTCAGTCCATGTTGGAGCAGGTTTAGATACAGTCTAAAGCATAGATCTCAAAGTCTGTGCACAGAATTTAGCAAGGGCCTCGCACCTTCTGATGCATCAGGTAGGTGCACAATAGCATAGCCTAACCCTCTGTACTTTGGTCTATATTGATGCGGGACATAGACAGCCAGCTGATGACCAATCCATTAGTGCAATGGATGGCTGGAAGCATTTGTCTTTGCCTTTGCAATACCACAGAAGCAATGCATGGTCAATGTACAGCAATGACACACCTGTGTGAACAGCCAGGAGACCCCCCCCCCATGTTATGTTACATAGTTACATAGTTAGTACGGTCGAAAAAAGACATATGTCCATCAAGTTCAACCAGGGAATTAAGGGGTAGGGGTGTGGCGCGATATTGGGGAAGGGATGAGATTTTATATTTCTTCATAAGCATTAATCTTATTTTGTCAATTAGGAACATTCAGCACCCACCCGCTATCAAGGCAGCTGCCTATCATGTCATGCCCTACCTGCACAGGTGTGCTGCCTACTCAAATGATCCAATTAAGGAGGCCATTTAGTCAGCAGCAGCAGAAGTCCTGTGCCTGGACGCTCCAACAGGGGCCAGACACAAGCAGAAGCAGAAGCAGCAGAAGCAGCAGCAGCACCACCTTTTGTTTTTTGGCTGCAGCAGCAGCAGCAGCAGCAAGGCCCACAGGGCTGGCTAGCTGGCTAGCCAGCAAGCAGGTAGCAATGAAAGTAGGAATCTTTCTTTTTAACCCTGTAAGGGGGTGGTGCACTGTACCCGAAGATACTGCCATATCGGGTCAATGCATAGGGCGACGGAAGCAAGCTTCGAAATCGGCCCCCGTTCTCAAAAATCCATTTAATATATGGTCCCCAGATAGGGGACGTATCAGATATTAAACTGATAAGAACAGATACTACACTTGATCTTAGCCAAAAGGCCGAGAAGCGATAACCGTGAAAGGGGCGGGCCCAACAAGGTCCCCTTCATGGGCACTATCACTGCTTGCTGTCAGGGAGGCTGCCAGACAATTTTCCATGCACACTCTGGGCTGGGGGGCAGTCAACCACCAGTACACACAGCAGAACCTAAACCCATACCATTATTGCTAAGCAGCAAGACAGGGGCCCATTGCACTCCCACGGGGCCTTTTTAAATGCAATCCATAACCCGGATTTGCCAGGAACCCTTCTTACTCCTCCTACTTGCATGTGACACTGGGCTTAGGATCTGCATAGGAAACACACACACAAGCACACACCTACCTTTGTTGCCTGCAGATGCCTCCTTGGCTGTCCCCAAACGGTATCAAACCAACACCCACGGGAAGCTGTAAGCATAGAGGACATGCCTGCACCCCATTGGACTTACCTGTGTGGGTTAAATCCGGGTTATTTGACAACCTATGGCGGTGATGGTTCTGCTCAGGCAGAGCAGTGCTGATGCTCCTCATAAAGCTGTCGCTGCTGTGAAGGTTCTAGGTGACATCACAAATCCCTTTGGTTACATACACAACAAAGCTGGGTTGTTGTTTACACTCTGCAAGGCCTGTGGAAGTGAGTGACATCATAGCACTGTAGTTCTGAGGGTTCAAGATGGATGCAACAATCTCCTGTTGCTTCTATGAAGGCCGTAATAGACGACATCACCAAACAGCTCCATAGTCACATACACAGCAAAGGAGAGATGTTGTTTACACCTAGTGATGTCAGTGGTATTGAGTGACATCACAGCACAGTGCTAAGGCTCCTGGGCCTGGACACAGCAGCGGCTGCAATATCTCAACGGAGAATACGTTTATATCTATGTGTGTGTGTGCGCATATATATATATATATATATATATATATATATATATATATATATATTTCTCCGCCGAAATCACTTTTAAACCCATTTCCACCTTTTTTTCCCTTCTCTTCCTCTTACTTTTTTTTCACGTTTTTTTACGTTTTTCTCCTTTTCGCCTCTTTTCTGGGCGTATTATTCTTCTTTTTCTTCTTTTTTTTCGTCTAATGCATACCCCATCAGTGCAGCAATGCTTATTCAATACCGCCAGCAGATGGAGACACTGGGGGATAATTTTCTAAGGATTTATACTGATTTTTCCTGTCTGAATTTGTCGCACAGAAAGTTGCAGGCCAAATATGTGTGACATTTCTGCGACTTTAGCTTCTAGAGCATTTTTACAACATTATACATAGGTGCTGAATACATAAAAAGCGACTGTTCAGCGACAGACAAGTCGCATCGGCTGAAAGTAGGCCAGAATGTCAGTCCATGTTGGAGCAGGTTTAGATACAGTCTAAAGTATAGATCTCAAAGTCTGTGCACAGAATTTAGCAAGGGCCTCGCACCTTCTGATGCATCAGGTAGGTGCACAATAGCATAGCCTAACCCTCTGTACTTTGGTCTATATTGATGCGGGACATAGACAGCCAGCTGATGACCAATCCATTAGTGCAATGGATGGCTGGAAGCATTTGTCTTTGCCTTTGCAATACCACAGAAGCAATGCATGGTCAATGTACAGCAATGACACACCTGTGTGAACAGCCAGGAGACCCCCCCCCCCCCCCCCATGTTATGTTACATAGTTACATAGTTAGTACGGTCGAAAAAAGACATATGTCCATCAAGTTCAACCAGGGAATTAAGGGGTAGGGGTGTGGCGCGATATTGGGGAAGGGATGAGATTTTATATTTCTTCATAAGCATTAATCTTATTTTGTCAATTAGGAACATTCAGCACCCACCCGCTATCAAGGCAGCTGCCTATCATGTCATGCCCTACCTGCACAGGTGTGCTGGCTACTCAAATGATCCAATTAAGGAGGCCATTTAGTCAGCAGCAGCAGAAGTCCTGTGCCTGGACGCTCCAACAGCGGCCAGACACAAGCAGAAGCAGAAGCAGCAGAAGCAGCAGCAGCACCACCTTTTGTTTTTTGGCTGCAGCAGCAGCAAGGCCCACAGGGCTGGCTAGCTGGCTAGCCAGCAAGCAGGTAGCAATGAAAGTAGGAATCTTTCTTTTTAACCCTGTAAGGGGGTGGTGCACTGTACCCGAAGATACTGCCATATCGGGTCAATGCATAGGGCGACGGAAGCAAGCTTCGAAATCGGCCCCCGTTCTCAAAAATCCATTTAATATATGGTCCCCAGATAGGGGACGTATCAGATATTAAACTGATAAGAACAGATACTACACTTGATCTTAGCCAAAAGGCCGAGAAGCGATAACCGTGAAAGGGGCGGGCCCAACAAGGTGCCCTTCATGGGCACTATCACTGCTTGCTGTCAGGGAGGCTGCCAGACAATTTTCCATGCACACTCTGGGCTGGGGGGCAGTCAACCACCAGTACACACAGCAGAACCTAAACCCATACCATTATTGCTAAGCAGCAAGACAGGGGCCCATTGCACTCCCACGGGGCCTTTTTAAATGCAATCCATAACCCGGATTTGCCAGGAACCCTTCTTACTCCTCCTACTTGCATGTGACACTGGGCTTAGGATCTGCATAGGAAACACACACACAAGCACACACCTACCTTTGTTGCCTGCAGATGCCTCCTTGGCTGTCCCCAAACGGTATCAAACCAACACCCACGGGAAGCTGTAAGCATAGAGGACATGCCTGCACCCCATTGGACTTACCTGTGTGGGTTAAATCCGGGTTATTTGACAACCTATGGCGGTGATGGTTCTGCTCAGGCAGAGCAGTGCTGATGCTCCTCATAAAGCTGTCGCTGCTGTGAAGGTTCTAGGTGACATCACAAATCCCTATGGTTACATACACAACAAAGCTGGGTTGTTGTTGTTTACACTCTGCAAGGCCTGTGGAAGTGAGTGACATCATAGCACTGTAGTTCTGAGGGTTCAAGATGGATGCAACAATCTCCTGTTGCTTCTATGAAGGCCATAATAGACGACATCACCAAACAGCTCCATAGTCACATACACAGCAAAGGAGAGATGTTGTTTACACCTAGTGATGTCAGTGGTATTGAGTGACATCACAGCACAGTGCTAAGGCTCCTGGGCCTGGACACAGCAGCGGCTGCAATATCTCAACGGAGAATACGTTTATATATATGTGTGTGTGTGCGCGTATATATATATATATATATATATATATATATATTTCTCCGCCGAAATCACTTTTAAACCCATTTCCACCTTTTTTTCCCTTCTCTTCCTCTTACTTTTTTTTCACGTTTTTTTACGTTTTTCTCCTTTTCGCCTCTTTTCTGGGCGTATTATTCTTCTTTTTCTTCTTTTTTTTCGTCTAATGCATACCCCATCAGTGCAGCAATGCTTATTCAATACCGCCAGCAGATGGAGACACTGGGGGATAATTTTCTAAGGATTTATACTGATTTTTCCTGTCTGAATTTGTCGCACAGAAAGTTGCAGGCCAAATATGTGTGACATTTCTGCGACTTTAGCTTCTAGAGCATTTTTACAACATTATACATAGGTGCTGAATACATAAAAAGCGACTGTTCAGCGACAGACAAGTCGCATCGGCTGAAAGTAGGCCAGAATGTCAGTCCATGTTGGAGCAGGTTTAGATACAGTCTAAAGTATAGATCTCAAAGTCTGTGCACAGAATTTAGCAAGGGCCTCGCACCTTCTGATGCATCAGGTAGGTGCACAATAGCATAGCCTAACCCTCTGTACTTTGGTCTATATTGATGCGGGACATAGACAGCCAGCTGATGACCAATCCATTAGTGCAATGGATGGCTGGAAGCATTTGTCTTTGCCTTTGCAATACCACAGAAGCAATGCATGGTCAATGTACAGCAATGACACACCTGTGTGAACAGCCAGGAGACCCCCCCCCCCCCATGTTATGTTACATAGTTACATAGTTAGTACGGTCGAAAAAAGACATATGTCCATCAAGTTCAACCAGGGAATTAAGGGGTAGGGGTGTGGCGCGATATTGGGGAAGGGATGAGATTTTATATTTCTTCATAAGCATTAATCTTATTTTGTCAATTAGGAACATTCAGCACCCACCCGCTATCAAGGCAGCTGCCTATCATGTCATGCCCTACCTGCACAGGTGTGCTGGCTACTCAAATGATCCAATTAAGGAGGCCATTTAGTCAGCAGCAGCAGAAGTCCTGTGCCTGGACGCTCCAACAGCGGCCAGACACAAGCAGAAGCAGAAGCAGCAGAAGCAGCAGCAGCACCACCTTTTGTTTTTTGGCTGCAGCAGCAGCAGCAGCAAGGCCCACAGGGCTGGCTAGCTGGCTAGCCAGCAAGCAGGTAGCAATGAAAGTAGGAATCTTTCTTTTTAACCCTGTAAGGGGGTGGTGCACTGTACCCGAAGATACTGCCATATCGGGTCAATGCATAGGGCGACGGAAGCAAGCTTCGAAATCGGCCCCCGTTCTCAAAAATCCATTTAATATATGGTCCCCAGATAGGGGACGTATCAGATATTAAACTGATAAGAACAGATACTACACTTGATCTTAGCCAAAAGGCCGAGAAGCGATAACCGTGAAAGGGGCGGGCCCAACAAGGTCCCCTTCATGGGCACTATCACTGCTTGCTGTCAGGGAGGCTGCCAGACAATTTTCCATGCACACTCTGGGCTGGGGGGCAGTCAACCACCAGTACACACAGCAGAACCTAAACCCATACCATTATTGCTAAGCAGCAAGACAGGGGCCCATTGCACTCCCACGGGGCCTTTTTAAATGCAATCCATAACCCGGATTTGCCAGGAACCCTTCTTACTCCTCCTACTTGCATGTGACACTGGGCTTAGGATCTGCATAGGAAACACACACACAAGCACACACCTACCTTTGTTGCCTGCAGATGCCTCCTTGGCTGTCCCCAAACGGTATCAAACCAACACCCACGGGAAGCTGTAAGCATAGAGGACATGCCTGCACCCCATTGGACTTACCTGTGTGGGTTAAATCCGGGTTATTTGACAACCTATGGCGGTGATGGTTCTGCTCAGGCAGAGCAGTGCTGATGCTCCTCATAAAGCTGTCGCTGCTGTGAAGGTTCTAGGTGACATCACAAATCCCTATGGTTACATACACAACAAAGCTGGGTTGTTGTTGTTTACACTCTGCAAGGCCTGTGGAAGTGAGTGACATCATAGCACTGTAGTTCTGAGGGTTCAAGATGGATGCAACAATCTCCTGTTGCTTCTATGAAGGCCGTAATAGACGACATCACCAAACAGCTCCATAGTCACATACACAGCAAAGGAGAGATGTTGTTTACACCTAGTGATGTCAGTGGTATTGAGTGACATCACAGCACAGTGCTAAGGCTCCTGGGCCTGGACACAGCAGCGGCTGCAATATCTCAACGGAGAATACGTTTATATCTATGTGTGTGTGTGCGCATATATATATATATATATATATATATATATATATATATATATATTTCTCCGCCGAAATCACTTTTAAACCCATTTCCACCTTTTTTTCCCTTCTCTTCCTCTTACTTTTTTTTCACGTTTTTTTACGTTTTTCTCCTTTTCGCCTCTTTTCTGGGCGTATTATTCTTCTTTTTCTTCTTTTTTTTCGTCTAATGCATACCCCATCAGTGCAGCAATGCTTATTCAATACCGCCAGCAGATGGAGACACTGGGGGATAATTTTCTAAGGATTTATACTGATTTTTCCTGTCTGAATTTGTCGCACAGAAAGTTGCAGGCCAAATATGTGTGACATTTCTGCGACTTTAGCTTCTAGAGCATTTTTACAACATTATACATAGGTGCTGAATACATAAAAAGCGACTGTTCAGCGACAGACAAGTCGCATCGGCTGAAAGTAGGCCAGAATGTCAGTCCATGTTGGAGCAGGTTTAGATACAGTCTAAAGCATAGATCTCAAAGTCTGTGCACAGAATTTAGCAAGGGCCTCGCACCTTCTGATGCATCAGGTAGGTGCACAATAGCATAGCCTAACCCTCTGTACTTTGGTCTATATTGATGCGGGACATAGACAGCCAGCTGATGACCAATCCATTAGTGCAATGGATGGCTGGAAGCATTTGTCTTTGCCTTTGCAATACCACAGAAGCAATGCATGGTCAATGTACAGCAATGACACACCTGTGTGAACAGCCAGGAGACCCCCCCCCCATGTTATGTTACATAGTTACATAGTTAGTACGGTCGAAAAAAGACATATGTCCATCAAGTTCAACCAGGGAATTAAGGGGTAGGGGTGTGGCGCGATATTGGGGAAGGGATGAGATTTTATATTTCTTCATAAGCATTAATCTTATTTTGTCAATTAGGAACATTCAGCACCCACCCGCTATCAAGGCAGCTGCCTATCATGTCATGCCCTACCTGCACAGGTGTGCTGCCTACTCAAATGATCCAATTAAGGAGGCCATTTAGTCAGCAGCAGCAGAAGTCCTGTGCCTGGACGCTCCAACAGGGGCCAGACACAAGCAGAAGCAGAAGCAGCAGAAGCAGCAGCAGCACCACCTTTTGTTTTTTGGCTGCAGCAGCAGCAGCAGCAGCAAGGCCCACAGGGCTGGCTAGCTGGCTAGCCAGCAAGCAGGTAGCAATGAAAGTAGGAATCTTTCTTTTTAACCCTGTAAGGGGGTGGTGCACTGTACCCGAAGATACTGCCATATCGGGTCAATGCATAGGGCGACGGAAGCAAGCTTCGAAATCGGCCCCCGTTCTCAAAAATCCATTTAATATATGGTCCCCAGATAGGGGACGTATCAGATATTAAACTGATAAGAACAGATACTACACTTGATCTTAGCCAAAAGGCCGAGAAGCGATAACCGTGAAAGGGGCGGGCCCAACAAGGTCCCCTTCATGGGCACTATCACTGCTTGCTGTCAGGGAGGCTGCCAGACAATTTTCCATGCACACTCTGGGCTGGGGGGCAGTCAACCACCAGTACACACAGCAGAACCTAAACCCATACCATTATTGCTAAGCAGCAAGACAGGGGCCCATTGCACTCCCACGGGGCCTTTTTAAATGCAATCCATAACCCGGATTTGCCAGGAACCCTTCTTACTCCTCCTACTTGCATGTGACACTGGGCTTAGGATCTGCATAGGAAACACACACACAAGCACACACCTACCTTTGTTGCCTGCAGATGCCTCCTTGGCTGTCCCCAAACGGTATCAAACCAACACCCACGGGAAGCTGTAAGCATAGAGGACATGCCTGCACCCCATTGGACTTACCTGTGTGGGTTAAATCCGGGTTATTTGACAACCTATGGCGGTGATGGTTCTGCTCAGGCAGAGCAGTGCTGATGCTCCTCATAAAGCTGTCGCTGCTGTGAAGGTTCTAGGTGACATCACAAATCCCTTTGGTTACATACACAACAAAGCTGGGTTGTTGTTTACACTCTGCAAGGCCTGTGGAAGTGAGTGACATCATAGCACTGTAGTTCTGAGGGTTCAAGATGGATGCAACAATCTCCTGTTGCTTCTATGAAGGCCGTAATAGACGACATCACCAAACAGCTCCATAGTCACATACACAGCAAAGGAGAGATGTTGTTTACACCTAGTGATGTCAGTGGTATTGAGTGACATCACAGCACAGTGCTAAGGCTCCTGGGCCTGGACACAGCAGCGGCTGCAATATCTCAACGGAGAATACGTTTATATCTATGTGTGTGTGTGCGCATATATATATATATATATATATATATATATATATATTTCTCCGCCGAAATCACTTTTAAACCCATTTCCACCTTTTTTTCCCTTCTCTTCCTCTTACTTTTTTTTCACGTTTTTTTACGTTTTTCTCCTTTTCGCCTCTTTTCTGGGCGTATTATTCTTCTTTTTCTTCTTTTTTTTCGTCTAATGCATACCCCATCAGTGCAGCAATGCTTATTCAATACCGCCAGCAGATGGAGACACTGGGGGATAATTTTCTAAGGATTTATACTGATTTTTCCTGTCTGAATTTGTCGCACAGAAAGTTGCAGGCCAAATATGTGTGACATTTCTGCGACTTTAGCTTCTAGAGCATTTTAACAACATTATACATAGGTGCTGAATACATAAAAAGCGACTGTTCAGCGACAGACAAGTCACATCGGCTGAAAGTAGGCCAGAATGTCAGTCCATGTTGGAGCAGGTTTAGATACAGTCTAAAGCATAGATCTCAAAGTCTGTGCACAGAATTTAGCAAGGGCCTCGCACCTTCTGATGCATCAGGTAGGTGCACAATAGCATAGCCTAACCCTCTGTACTTTGGTCTATATTGATGCGGGACATAGACAGCCAGCTGATGACCAATCCATTAGTGCAATGGATGGCTGGAAGCATTTGTCTTTGCCTTTGCAATACCACAGAAGCAATGCATGGTCAATGTACAGCAATGACACACCTGTGTGAACAGCCAGGAGACCCCCCCCCCCCCCCCCCCATGTTATGTTACATAGTTACATAGTTAGTACGGTCGAAAAAAGACATATGTCCATCACGTTCAACCAGGGAATTAAGGGGTAGGGGTGTGGCGCGATATTGGGGAAGGGATGAGATTTTATATTTCTTCATAAGCATTAATCTTATTTTGTCAATTAGGAACATTCAGCACCCACCCGCTATCAAGGCAGCTGCCTATCATGTCATGCCCTACCTGCACAGGTGTGCTGGCTACTCAAATGATCCAATTAAGGAGGCCATTTAGTCAGCAGCAGCAGAAGTCCTGTGCCTGGACGCTCCAACAGGGGCCAGACACAAGCAGAAGCAGAAGCAGCAGCAGCACCACCTTTTGTTTTTTGGCTGCAGCAGCAGCAAGGCCCACAGGGCTGGCTGGCTGGCTAGCCAGCAAGCAGGTAGCAATGAAAGTAGGAATCTTTCTTTTTAACCCTGTAAGGGGGTGGTGCACTGTACCCGAAGATACTGCCATATCGGGTCAATGCATAGGGCGACGGAAGCAAGCTTCGAAATCGGCCCCCGTTCTCAAAAATCCATTTAATATATGGTCCCCAGATAGGGGACGTATCAGATATTAAACTGATAAGAACAGATACTACACTTGATCTTAGCCAAAAGGCCGAGAAGCGATAACCGTGAAAGGGGCGGGCCCAACAAGGTCCCCTTCATGGGCACTATCACTGCTTGCTGTCAGGGAGGCTGCCAGACAATTTTCCATGCACACTCTGGGCTGGGGGGCAGTCAACCACCAGTACACACAGCAGAACCTAAACCCATACCATTATTGCTAAGCAGCAAGACAGGGGCCCATTGCACTCCCACGGGGCCTTTTTAAATGCAATCCATAACCCGGATTTGCCAGGAACCCTTCTTACTCCTCCTACTTGCATGTGACACTGGGCTTAGGATCTGCATAGGAAACACACACACAAGCACACACCTACCTTTGTTGCCTGCAGATGCCTCCTTGGCTGTCCCCAAACGGTATCAAACCAACACCCACGGGAAGCTGTAAGCATAGAGGACATGCCTGCACCCCATTGGACTTACCTGTGTGGGTTAAATCCGGGTTATTTGACAACCTATGGCGGTGATGGTTCTGCTCAGGCAGAGCAGTGCTGATGCTCCTCATAAAGCTGTCGCTGCTGTGAAGGTTCTAGGTGACATCACAAATCCCTTTGGTTACATACACAACAAAGCTGGGTTGTTGTTGTTTACACTCTGCAAGGCCTGTGGAAGTGAGTGACATCATAGCACTGTAGTTCTGAGGGTTCAAGATGGATGCAACAATCTCCTGTTGCTTCTATGAAGGCCGTAATAGACGACATCACCAAACAGCTCCATAGTCACATACACAGCAAAGGAGAGATGTTGTTTACACCTAGTGATGTCAGTGGTATTGAGTGACATCACAGCACAGTGCTAAGGCTCCTGGGCCTGGACACAGCAGCGGCTGCAATATCTCAACGGAGAATACGTTTATATCTATGTGTGTGTGTGCGCATATATATATATATATATATATATATATATATATATATATATATTTCTCCGCCGAAATCACTTTTAAACCCATTTCCACCTTTTTTTCCCTTCTCTTCCTCTTACTTTTTTTTCACGTTTTTTTACGTTTTTCTCCTTTTCGCCTCTTTTCTGGGCGTATTATTCTTCTTTTTCTTCTTTTTTTTCGTCTAATGCATACCCCATCAGTGCAGCAATGCTTATTCAATACCGCCAGCAGATGGAGACACTGGGGGATAATTTTCTAAGGATTTATACTGATTTTTCCTGTCTGAATTTGTCGCACAGAAAGTTGCAGGCCAAATATGTGTGACATTTCTGCGACTTTAGCTTCTAGAGCATTTTTACAACATTATACATAGGTGCTGAATACATAAAAAGCGACTGTTCAGCGACAGACAAGTCGCATCGGCTGAAAGTAGGCCAGAATGTCAGTCCATGTTGGAGCAGGTTTAGATACAGTCTAAAGCATAGATCTCAAAGTCTGTGCACAGAATTTAGCAAGGGCCTCGCACCTTCTGATGCATCAGGTAGGTGCACAATAGCATAGCCTAACCCTCTGTACTTTGGTCTATATTGATGCGGGACATAGACAGCCAGCTGATGACCAATCCATTAGTGCAATGGATGGCTGGAAGCATTTGTCTTTGCCTTTGCAATACCACAGAAGCAATGCATGGTCAATGTACAGCAATGACACACCTGTGTGAACAGCCAGGAGACCCCCCCCCCCCCCCCCATGTTATGTTACATAGTTACATAGTTAGTACGGTCGAAAAAAGACATATGTCCATCACGTTCAACCAGGGAATTAAGGGGTAGGGGTGTGGCGCGATATTGGGGAAGGGATGAGATTTTATATTTCTTCATAAGCATTAATCTTATTTTGTCAATTAGGAACATTCAGCACCCACCCGCTATCAAGGCAGCTGCCTATCATGTCATGCCCTACCTGCACAGGTGTGCTGGCTACTCAAATGATCCAATTAAGGAGGCCATTTAGTCAGCAGCAGCAGAAGTCCTGTGCCTGGACGCTCCAACAGGGGCCAGACACAAGCAGAAGCAGAAGCAGCAGAAGCAGCAGCAGCACCACCTTTTGTTTTTTGGCTGCAGCAGCAGCAAGGCCCACAGGGCTGGCTAGCTGGCTAGCCAGCAAGCAGGTAGCAATGAAAGTAGGAATCTTTCTTTTTAACCCTGTAAGGGGGTGGTGCACTGTACCCGAAGATACTGCCATATCGGGTCAATGCATAGGGCGACGGAAGCAAGCTTCGAAATCGGCCCCCGTTCTCAAAAATCCATTTAATATATGGTCCCCAGATAGGGGACGTATCAGATATTAAACTGATAAGAACAGATACTACACTTGATCTTAGCCAAAAGGCCGAGAAGCGATAACCGTGAAAGGGGCGGGCCCAACAAGGTCCCCTTCATGGGCACTATCACTGCTTGCTGTCAGGGAGGCTGCCAGACAATTTTCCATGCACACTCTGGGCTGGGGGGCAGTCAACCACCAGTACACACAGCAGAACCTAAACCCATACCATTATTGCTAAGCAGCAAGACAGGGGCCCATTGCACTCCCACGGGGCCTTTTTAAATGCAATCCATAACCCGGATTTGCCAGGAACCCTTCTTACTCCTCCTACTTGCATGTGACACTGGGCTTAGGATCTGCATAGGAAACACACACACAAGCACACACCTACCTTTGTTGCCTGCAGATGCCTCCTTGGCTGTCCCCAAACGGTATCAAACCAACACCCACGGGAAGCTGTAAGCATAGAGGACATGCCTGCACCCCATTGGACTTACCTGTGTGGGTTAAATCCGGGTTATTTGACAACCTATGGCGGTGATGGTTCTGCTCAGGCAGAGCAGTGCTGATGCTCCTCATAAAGCTGTCGCTGCTGTGAAGGTTCTAGGTGACATCACAAATCCCTTTGGTTACATACACAACAAAGCTGGGTTGTTGTTGTTTACACTCTGCAAGGCCTGTGGAAGTGAGTGACATCATAGCACTGTAGTTCTGAGGGTTCAAGATGGATGCAACAATCTCCTGTTGCTTCTATGAAGGCCGTAATAGACGACATCACCAAACAGCTCCATAGTCACATACACAGCAAAGGAGAGATGTTGTTTACACCTAGTGATGTCAGTGGTATTGAGTGACATCACAGCACAGTGCTAAGGCTCCTGGGCCTGGACACAGCAGCGGCTGCAATATCTCAACGGAGAATACGTTTATATCTATGTGTGTGTGTGCGCATATATATATATATATATATATATATATATATATATATATATATATTCTCCGCCGAAATCACTTTTAAACCCATTTCCACCTTTTTTTCCCTTCTCTTCCTCTTACTTTTTTTTCACGTTTTTTTACGTTTTTCTCCTTTTCGCCTCTTTTCTGGGCGTATTATTCTTCTTTTTCTTCTTTTTTTTCGTCTAATGCATACCCCATCAGTGCAGCAATGCTTATTCAATACCGCCAGCAGATGGAGACACTGGGGGATAATTTTCTAAGGATTTATACTGATTTTTCCTGTCTGAATTTGTCGCACAGAAAGTTGCAGGCCAAATATGTGTGACATTTCTGCGACTTTAGCTTCTAGAGCATTTTTACAACATTATACATAGGTGCTGAATACATAAAAAGCGACTGTTCAGCGACAGACAAGTCGCATCGGCTGAAAGTAGGCCAGAATGTCAGTCCATGTTGGAGCAGGTTTAGATACAGTCTAAAGCATAGATCTCAAAGTCTGTGCACAGAATTTAGCAAGGGCCTCGCACCTTCTGATGCATCAGGTAGGTGCACAATAGCATAGCCTAACCCTCTGTACTTTGGTCTATATTGATGCGGGACATAGACAGCCAGCTGATGACCAATCCATTAGTGCAATGGATGGCTGGAAGCATTTGTCTTTGCCTTTGCAATACCACAGAAGCAATGCATGGTCAATGTACAGCAATGACACACCTGTGTGAACAGCCAGGAGACCCCCCCCCCCCCCATGTTATGTTACATAGTTACATAGTTAGTACGGTCGAAAAAAGACATATGTCCATCACGTTCAACCAGGGAATTAAGGGGTAGGGGTGTGGCGCGATATTGGGGAAGGGATGAGATTTTATATTTCTTCATAAGCATTAATCTTATTTTGTCAATTAGGAACATTCAGCACCCACCCGCTATCAAGGCAGCTGCCTATCATGTCATGCCCTACCTGCACAGGTGTGCTGGCTACTCAAATGATCCAATTAAGGAGGCCATTTAGTCAGCAGCAGCAGAAGTCCTGTGCCTGGACGCTCCAACAGGGGCCAGACACAAGCAGAAGCAGCAGAAGCAGCAGCAGCACCACCTTTTGTTTTTTGGCTGCAGCAGCAGCAAGGCCCACAGGGCTGGCTAGCTGGCTAGCCAGCAAGCAGGTAGCAATGAAAGTAGGAATCTTTCTTTTTAACCCTGTAAGGGGGTGGTGCACTGTACCCGAAGATACTGCCATATCGGGTCAATGCATAGGGCGACGGAAGCAAGCTTCGAAATCGGCCCCCGTTCTCAAAAATCCATTTAATATATGGTCCCCAGATAGGGGACGTATCAGATATTAAACTGATAAGAACAGATACTACACTTGATCTTAGCCAAAAGGCCGAGAAGCGATAACCGTGAAAGGGGCGGGCCCAACAAGGTCCCCTTCATGGGCACTATCACTGCTTGCTGTCAGGGAGGCTGCCAGACAATTTTCCATGCACACTCTGGGCTGGGGGGCAGTCAACCACCAGTACACACAGCAGAACCTAAACCCATACCATTATTGCTAAGCAGCAAGACAGGGGCCCATTGCACTCCCACGGGGCCTTTTTAAATGCAATCCATAACCCGGATTTGCCAGGAACCCTTCTTACTCCTCCTACTTGCATGTGACACTGGGCTTAGGATCTGCATAGGAAACACACACACAAGCACACACCTACCTTTGTTGCCTGCAGATGCCTCCTTGGCTGTCCCCAAACGGTATCAAACCAACACCCACGGGAAGCTGTAAGCATAGAGGACATGCCTGCACCCCATTGGACTTACCTGTGTGGGTTAAATCCGGGTTATTTGACAACCTATGGCGGTGATGGTTCTGCTCAGGCAGAGCAGTGCTGATGCTCCTCATAAAGCTGTCGCTGCTGTGAAGGTTCTAGGTGACATCACAAATCCCTTTGGTTACATACACAACAAAGCTGGGTTGTTGTTGTTTACACTCTGCAAGGCCTGTGGAAGTGAGTGACATCATAGCACTGTAGTTCTGAGGGTTCAAGATGGATGCAACAATCTCCTGTTGCTTCTATGAAGGCCGTAATAGACGACATCACCAAACAGCTCCATAGTCACATACACAGCAAAGGAGAGATGTTGTTTACACCTAGTGATGTCAGTGGTATTGAGTGACATCACAGCACAGTGCTAAGGCTCCTGGGCCTGGACACAGCAGCGGCTGCAATATCTCAACGGAGAATACGTTTATATCTATGTGTGTGTGTGCGCATATATATATATATATATATATATATATATATATATATATATATATATTCTCCGCCGAAATCACTTTTAAACCCATTTCCACCTTTTTTTCCCTTCTCTTCCTCTTACTTTTTTTTCACGTTTTTTTACGTTTTTCTCCTTTTCGCCTCTTTTCTGGGCGTATTATTCTTCTTTTTCTTCTTTTTTTTCGTCTAATGCATACCCCATCAGTGCAGCAATGCTTATTCAATACCGCCAGCAGATGGAGACACTGGGGGATAATTTTCTAAGGATTTATACTGATTTTTCCTGTCTGAATTTGTCGCACAGAAAGTTGCAGGCCAAATATGTGTGACATTTCTGCGACTTTAGCTTCTAGAGCATTTTTACAACATTATACATAGGTGCTGAATACATAAAAAGCGACTGTTCAGCGACAGACAAGTCGCATCGGCTGAAAGTAGGCCAGAATGTCAGTCCATGTTGGAGCAGGTTTAGATACAGTCTAAAGCATAGATCTCAAAGTCTGTGCACAGAATTTAGCAAGGGCCTCGCACCTTCTGATGCATCAGGTAGGTGCACAATAGCATAGCCTAACCCTCTGTACTTTGGTCTATATTGATGCGGGACATAGACAGCCAGCTGATGACCAATCCATTAGTGCAATGGATGGCTGGAAGCATTTGTCTTTGCCTTTGCAATACCACAGAAGCAATGCATGGTCAATGTACAGCAATGACACACCTGTGTGAACAGCCAGGAGACCCCCCCCCCCCCCCCATGTTATGTTACATAGTTACATAGTTAGTACGGTCGAAAAAAGACATATGTCCATCACGTTCAACCAGGGAATTAAGGGGTAGGGGTGTGGCGCGATATTGGGGAAGGGATGAGATTTTATATTTCTTCATAAGCATTAATCTTATTTTGTCAATTAGGAACATTCAGCACCCACCCGCTATCAAGGCAGCTGCCTATCATGTCATGCCCTACCTGCACAGGTGTGCTGGCTACTCAAATGATCCAATTAAGGAGGCCATTTAGTCAGCAGCAGCAGAAGTCCTGTGCCTGGACGCTCCAACAGGGGCCAGACACAAGCAGAAGCAGCAGCAGCACCACCTTTTGTTTTTTGGCTGCAGCAGCAGCAAGGCCCACAGGGCTGGCTAGCTGGCTAGCCAGCAAGCAGGTAGCAATGAAAGTAGGAATCTTTCTTTTTAACCCTGTAAGGGGGTGGTGCACTGTACCCGAAGATACTGCCATATCGGGTCAATGCATAGGGCGACGGAAGCAAGCTTCGAAATCGGCCCCCGTTCTCAAAAATCCATTTAATATATGGTCCCCAGATAGGGGACGTATCAGATATTAAACTGATAAGAACAGATACTACACTTGATCTTAGCCAAAAGGCCGAGAAGCGATAACCGTGAAAGGGGCGGGCCCAACAAGGTCCCCTTCATGGGCACTATCACTGCTTGCTGTCAGGGAGGCTGCCAGACAATTTTCCATGCACACTCTGGGCTGGGGGGCAGTCAACCACCAGTACACACAGCAGAACCTAAACCCATACCATTATTGCTAAGCAGCAAGACAGGGGCCCATTGCACTCCCACGGGGCCTTTTTAAATGCAATCCATAACCCGGATTTGCCAGGAACCCTTCTTACTCCTCCTACTTGCATGTGACACTGGGCTTAGGATCTGCATAGGAAACACACACACAAGCACACACCTACCTTTGTTGCCTGCAGATGCCTCCTTGGCTGTCCCCAAACGGTATCAAACCAACACCCACGGGAAGCTGTAAGCATAGAGGACATGCCTGCACCCCATTGGACTTACCTGTGTGGGTTAAATCCGGGTTATTTGACAACCTATGGCGGTGATGGTTCTGCTCAGGCAGAGCAGTGCTGATGCTCCTCATAAAGCTGTCGCTGCTGTGAAGGTTCTAGGTGACATCACAAATCCCTTTGGTTACATACACAACAAAGCTGGGTTGTTGTTGTTTACACTCTGCAAGGCCTGTGGAAGTGAGTGACATCATAGCACTGTAGTTCTGAGGGTTCAAGATGGATGCAACAATCTCCTGTTGCTTCTATGAAGGCCGTAATAGACGACATCACCAAACAGCTCCATAGTCACATACACAGCAAAGGAGAGATGTTGTTTACACCTAGTGATGTCAGTGGTATTGAGTGACATCACAGCACAGTGCTAAGGCTCCTGGGCCTGGACACAGCAGCGGCTGCAATATCTCAACGGAGAATACGTTTATATCTATGTGTGTGTGTGCGCATATATATATATATATATATATATATATATATATATATATATATATTTCTCCGCCGAAATCACTTTTAAACCCATTTCCACCTTTTTTTCCCTTCTCTTCCTCTTACTTTTTTTTCACGTTTTTTTACGTTTTTCTCCTTTTCGCCTCTTTTCTGGGCGTATTATTCTTCTTTTTCTTCTTTTTTTTCGTCTAATGCATACCCCATCAGTGCAGCAATGCTTATTCAATACCGCCAGCAGATGGAGACACTGGGGGATAATTTTCTAAGGATTTATACTGATTTTTCCTGTCTGAATTTGTCGCACAGAAAGTTGCAGGCCAAATATGTGTGACATTTCTGCGACTTTAGCTTCTAGAGCATTTTTACAACATTATACATAGGTGCTGAATACATAAAAAGCGACTGTTCAGCGACAGACAAGTCGCATCGGCTGAAAGTAGGCCAGAATGTCAGTCCATGTTGGAGCAGGTTTAGATACAGTCTAAAGCATAGATCTCAAAGTCTGTGCACAGAATTTAGCAAGGGCCTCGCACCTTCTGATGCATCAGGTAGGTGCACAATAGCATAGCCTAACCCTCTGTACTTTGGTCTATATTGATGCGGGACATAGACAGCCAGCTGATGACCAATCCATTAGTGCAATGGATGGCTGGAAGCATTTGTCTTTGCCTTTGCAATACCACAGAAGCAATGCATGGTCAATGTACAGCAATGACACACCTGTGTGAACAGCCAGGAGACCCCCCCCCCCCCCCCCATGTTATGTTACATAGTTACATAGTTAGTACGGTCGAAAAAAGACATATGTCCATCACGTTCAACCAGGGAATTAAGGGGTAGGGGTGTGGCGCGATATTGGGGAAGGGATGAGATTTTATATTTCTTCATAAGCATTAATCTTATTTTGTCAATTAGGAACATTCAGCACCCACCCGCTATCAAGGCAGCTGCCTATCATGTCATGCCCTACCTGCACAGGTGTGCTGGCTACTCAAATGATCCAATTAAGGAGGCCATTTAGTCAGCAGCAGCAGAAGTCCTGTGCCTGGACGCTCCAACAGGGGCCAGACACAAGCAGAAGCAGCAGAAGCAGCAGCAGCACCACCTTTTGTTTTTTGGCTGCAGCAGCAGCAAGGCCCACAGGGCTGGCTAGCTGGCTAGCCAGCAAGCAGGTAGCAATGAAAGTAGGAATCTTTCTTTTTAACCCTGTAAGGGGGTGGTGCACTGTACCCGAAGATACTGCCATATCGGGTCAATGCATAGGGCGACGGAAGCAAGCTTCGAAATCGGCCCCCGTTCTCAAAAATCCATTTAATATATGGTCCCCAGATAGGGGACGTATCAGATATTAAACTGATAAGAACAGATACTACACTTGATCTTAGCCAAAAGGCCGAGAAGCGATAACCGTGAAAGGGGCGGGCCCAACAAGGTCCCCTTCATGGGCACTATCACTGCTTGCTGTCAGGGAGGCTGCCAGACAATTTTCCATGCACACTCTGGGCTGGGGGGCAGTCAACCACCAGTACACACAGCAGAACCTAAACCCATACCATTATTGCTAAGCAGCAAGACAGGGGCCCATTGCACTCCCACGGGGCCTTTTTAAATGCAATCCATAACCCGGATTTGCCAGGAACCCTTCTTACTCCTCCTACTTGCATGTGACACTGGGCTTAGGATCTGCATAGGAAACACACACACAAGCACACACCTACCTTTGTTGCCTGCAGATGCCTCCTTGGCTGTCCCCAAACGGTATCAAACCAACACCCACGGGAAGCTGTAAGCATAGAGGACATGCCTGCACCCCATTGGACTTACCTGTGTGGGTTAAATCCGGGTTATTTGACAACCTATGGCGGTGATGGTTCTGCTCAGGCAGAGCAGTGCTGATGCTCCTCATAAAGCTGTCGCTGCTGTGAAGGTTCTAGGTGACATCACAAATCCCTTTGGTTACATACACAACAAAGCTGGGTTGTTGTTGTTTACACTCTGCAAGGCCTGTGGAAGTGAGTGACATCATAGCACTGTAGTTCTGAGGGTTCAAGATGGATGCAACAATCTCCTGTTGCTTCTATGAAGGCCGTAATAGACGACATCACCAAACAGCTCCATAGTCACATACACAGCAAAGGAGAGATGTTGTTTACACCTAGTGATGTCAGTGGTATTGAGTGACATCACAGCACAGTGCTAAGGCTCCTGGGCCTGGCAGCAGCGGCTGCAATATCTCAACGGAGAATACGTTTATATCTATGTGTGTGTGTGCGCATATATATATATATATATATATATATATATATATATATATATATATTCTCCGCCGAAATCACTTTTAAACCCATTTCCACCTTTTTTTCCCTTCTCTTCCTCTTACTTTTTTTTCACGTTTTTTTACGTTTTTCTCCTTTTCGCCTCTTTTCTGGGCGTATTATTCTTCTTTTTCTTCTTTTTTTTCGTCTAATGCATACCCCATCAGTGCAGCAATGCTTATTCAATACCGCCAGCAGATGGAGACACTGGGGGATAATTTTCTAAGGATTTATACTGATTTTTCCTGTCTGAATTTGTCGCACAGAAAGTTGCAGGCCAAATATGTGTGACATTTCTGCGACTTTAGCTTCTAGAGCATTTTTACAACATTATACATAGGTGCTGAATACATAAAAAGCGACTGTTCAGCGACAGACAAGTCGCATCGGCTGAAAGTAGGCCAGAATGTCAGTCCATGTTGGAGCAGGTTTAGATACAGTCTAAAGCATAGATCTCAAAGTCTGTGCACAGAATTTAGCAAGGGCCTCGCACCTTCTGATGCATCAGGTAGGTGCACAATAGCATAGCCTAACCCTCTGTACTTTGGTCTATATTGATGCGGGACATAGACAGCCAGCTGATGACCAATCCATTAGTGCAATGGATGGCTGGAAGCATTTGTCTTTGCCTTTGCAATACCACAGAAGCAATGCATGGTCAATGTACAGCAATGACACACCTGTGTGAACAGCCAGGAGACCCCCCCCCCCCCCCCATGTTATGTTACATAGTTACATAGTTAGTACGGTCGAAAAAAGACATATGTCCATCACGTTCAACCAGGGAATTAAGGGGTAGGGGTGTGGCGCGATATTGGGGAAGGGATGAGATTTTATATTTCTTCATAAGCATTAATCTTATTTTGTCAATTAGGAACATTCAGCACCCACCCGCTATCAAGGCAGCTGCCTATCATGTCATGCCCTACCTGCACAGGTGTGCTGGCTACTCAAATGATCCAATTAAGGAGGCCATTTAGTCAGCAGCAGCAGAAGTCCTGTGCCTGGACGCTCCAACAGGGGCCAGACACAAGCAGAAGCAGAAGCAGCAGAAGCAGCAGCAGCACCACCTTTTGTTTTTTGGCTGCAGCAGCAGCAAGGCCCACAGGGCTGGCTAGCTGGCTAGCCAGCAAGCAGGTAGCAATGAAAGTAGGAATCTTTCTTTTTAACCCTGTAAGGGGGTGGTGCACTGTACCCGAAGATACTGCCATATCGGGTCAATGCATAGGGCGACGGAAGCAAGCTTCGAAATCGGCCCCCGTTCTCAAAAATCCATTTAATATATGGTCCCCAGATAGGGGACGTATCAGATATTAAACTGATAAGAACAGATACTACACTTGATCTTAGCCAAAAGGCCGAGAAGCGATAACCGTGAAAGGGGCGGGCCCAACAAGGTCCCCTTCATGGGCACTATCACTGCTTGCTGTCAGGGAGGCTGCCAGACAATTTTCCATGCACACTCTGGGCTGGGGGGCAGTCAACCACCAGTACACACAGCAGAACCTAAACCCATACCATTATTGCTAAGCAGCAAGACAGGGGCCCATTGCACTCCCACGGGGCCTTTTTAAATGCAATCCATAACCCGGATTTGCCAGGAACCCTTCTTACTCCTCCTACTTGCATGTGACACTGGGCTTAGGATCTGCATAGGAAACACACACACAAGCACACACCTACCTTTGTTGCCTGCAGATGCCTCCTTGGCTGTCCCCAAACGGTATCAAACCAACACCCACGGGAAGCTGTAAGCATAGAGGACATGCCTGCACCCCATTGGACTTACCTGTGTGGGTTAAATCCGGGTTATTTGACAACCTATGGCGGTGATGGTTCTGCTCAGGCAGAGCAGTGCTGATGCTCCTCATAAAGCTGTCGCTGCTGTGAAGGTTCTAGGTGACATCACAAATCCCTTTGGTTACATACACAACAAAGCTGGGTTGTTGTTGTTTACACTCTGCAAGGCCTGTGGAAGTGAGTGACATCATAGCACTGTAGTTCTGAGGGTTCAAGATGGATGCAACAATCTCCTGTTGCTTCTATGAAGGCCGTAATAGACGACATCACCAAACAGCTCCATAGTCACATACACAGCAAAGGAGAGATGTTGTTTACACCTAGTGATGTCAGTGGTATTGAGTGACATCACAGCACAGTGCTAAGGCTCCTGGGCCTGGACACAGCAGCGGCTGCAATATCTCAACGGAGAATACGTTTATATCTATGTGTGTGTGTGCGCATATATATATATATATATATATATATATATATATATATATATATATTCTCCGCCGAAATCACTTTTAAACCCATTTCCACCTTTTTTTCCCTTCTCTTCCTCTTACTTTTTTTTCACGTTTTTTTACGTTTTTCTCCTTTTCGCCTCTTTTCTGGGCGTATTATTCTTCTTTTTCTTCTTTTTTTTCGTCTAATGCATACCCCATCAGTGCAGCAATGCTTATTCAATACCGCCAGCAGATGGAGACACTGGGGGATAATTTTCTAAGGATTTATACTGATTTTTCCTGTCTGAATTTGTCGCACAGAAAGTTGCAGGCCAAATATGTGTGACATTTCTGCGACTTTAGCTTCTAGAGCATTTTTACAACATTATACATAGGTGCTGAATACATAAAAAGCGACTGTTCAGCGACAGACAAGTCGCATCGGCTGAAAGTAGGCCAGAATGTCAGTCCATGTTGGAGCAGGTTTAGATACAGTCTAAAGCATAGATCTCAAAGTCTGTGCACAGAATTTAGCAAGGGCCTCGCACCTTCTGATGCATCAGGTAGGTGCACAATAGCATAGCCTAACCCTCTGTACTTTGGTCTATATTGATGCGGGACATAGACAGCCAGCTGATGACCAATCCATTAGTGCAATGGATGGCTGGAAGCATTTGTCTTTGCCTTTGCAATACCACAGAAGCAATGCATGGTCAATGTACAGCAATGACACACCTGTGTGAACAGCCAGGAGACCCCCCCCCCCCCCATGTTATGTTACATAGTTACATAGTTAGTACGGTCGAAAAAAGACATATGTCCATCACGTTCAACCAGGGAATTAAGGGGTAGGGGTGTGGCGCGATATTGGGGAAGGGATGAGATTTTATATTTCTTCATAAGCATTAATCTTATTTTGTCAATTAGGAACATTCAGCACCCACCCGCTATCAAGGCAGCTGCCTATCATGTCATGCCCTACCTGCACAGGTGTGCTGGCTACTCAAATGATCCAATTAAGGAGGCCATTTAGTCAGCAGCAGCAGAAGTCCTGTGCCTGGACGCTCCAACAGGGGCCAGACACAAGCAGAAGCAGCAGAAGCAGCAGCAGCACCACCTTTTGTTTTTTGGCTGCAGCAGCAGCAAGGCCCACAGGGCTGGCTAGCTGGCTAGCCAGCAAGCAGGTAGCAATGAAAGTAGGAATCTTTCTTTTTAACCCTGTAAGGGGGTGGTGCACTGTACCCGAAGATACTGCCATATCGGGTCAATGCATAGGGCGACGGAAGCAAGCTTCGAAATCGGCCCCCGTTCTCAAAAATCCATTTAATATATGGTCCCCAGATAGGGGACGTATCAGATATTAAACTGATAAGAACAGATACTACACTTGATCTTAGCCAAAAGGCCGAGAAGCGATAACCGTGAAAGGGGCGGGCCCAACAAGGTCCCCTTCATGGGCACTATCACTGCTTGCTGTCAGGGAGGCTGCCAGACAATTTTCCATGCACACTCTGGGCTGGGGGGCAGTCAACCACCAGTACACACAGCAGAACCTAAACCCATACCATTATTGCTAAGCAGCAAGACAGGGGCCCATTGCACTCCCACGGGGCCTTTTTAAATGCAATCCATAACCCGGATTTGCCAGGAACCCTTCTTACTCCTCCTACTTGCATGTGACACTGGGCTTAGGATCTGCATAGGAAACACACACACAAGCACACACCTACCTTTGTTGCCTGCAGATGCCTCCTTGGCTGTCCCCAAACGGTATCAAACCAACACCCACGGGAAGCTGTAAGCATAGAGGACATGCCTGCACCCCATTGGACTTACCTGTGTGGGTTAAATCCGGGTTATTTGACAACCTATGGCGGTGATGGTTCTGCTCAGGCAGAGCAGTGCTGATGCTCCTCATAAAGCTGTCGCTGCTGTGAAGGTTCTAGGTGACATCACAAATCCCTTTGGTTACATACACAACAAAGCTGGGTTGTTGTTGTTTACACTCTGCAAGGCCTGTGGAAGTGAGTGACATCATAGCACTGTAGTTCTGAGGGTTCAAGATGGATGCAACAATCTCCTGTTGCTTCTATGAAGGCCGTAATAGACGACATCACCAAACAGCTCCATAGTCACATACACAGCAAAGGAGAGATGTTGTTTACACCTAGTGATGTCAGTGGTATTGAGTGACATCACAGCACAGTGCTAAGGCTCCTGGGCCTGGACACAGCAGCGGCTGCAATATCTCAACGGAGAATACGTTTATATCTATGTGTGTGTGTGCGCATATATATATATATATATATATATATATATATATATATATATATATTTCTCCGCCGAAATCACTTTTAAACCCATTTCCACCTTTTTTTCCCTTCTCTTCCTCTTACTTTTTTTTCACGTTTTTTTACGTTTTTCTCCTTTTCGCCTCTTTTCTGGGCGTATTATTCTTCTTTTTCTTCTTTTTTTTCGTCTAATGCATACCCCATCAGTGCAGCAATGCTTATTCAATACCGCCAGCAGATGGAGACACTGGGGGATAATTTTCTAAGGATTTATACTGATTTTTCCTGTCTGAATTTGTCGCACAGAAAGTTGCAGGCCAAATATGTGTGACATTTCTGCGACTTTAGCTTCTAGAGCATTTTTACAACATTATACATAGGTGCTGAATACATAAAAAGCGACTGTTCAGCGACAGACAAGTCGCATCGGCTGAAAGTAGGCCAGAATGTCAGTCCATGTTGGAGCAGGTTTAGATACAGTCTAAAGCATAGATCTCAAAGTCTGTGCACAGAATTTAGCAAGGGCCTCGCACCTTCTGATGCATCAGGTAGGTGCACAATAGCATAGCCTAACCCTCTGTACTTTGGTCTATATTGATGCGGGACATAGACAGCCAGCTGATGACCAATCCATTAGTGCAATGGATGGCTGGAAGCATTTGTCTTTGCCTTTGCAATACCACAGAAGCAATGCATGGTCAATGTACAGCAATGACACACCTGACACCTGTGTGAACAGCCAGGAGACCCCCCCCCCCCATGTTATGTTACATAGTTACATAGTTAGTACGGTCGAAAAAAGACATATGTCCATCACGTTCAACCAGGGAATTAAGGGGTAGGGGTGTGGCGCGATATTGGGGAAGGGATGAGATTTTATATTTCTTCATAAGCATTAATCTTATTTTGTCAATTAGGAACATTCAGCACCCACCCGCTATCAAGGCAGCTGCCTATCATGTCATGCCCTACCTGCACAGGTGTGCTGGCTACTCAAATGATCCAATTAAGGAGGCCATTTAGTCAGCAGCAGCAGAAGTCCTGTGCCTGGACGCTCCAACAGGGGCCAGACACAAGCAGAAGCAGAAGCAGCAGAAGCAGCAGCAGCACCACCTTTTGTTTTTTGGCTGCAGCAGCAGCAAGGCCCACAGGGCTGGCTAGCTGGCTAGCCAGCAAGCAGGTAGCAATGAAAGTAGGAATCTTTCTTTTTAACCCTGTAAGGGGGTGGTGCACTGTACCCGAAGATACTGCCATATCGGGTCAATGCATAGGGCGACGGAAGCAAGCTTCGAAATCGGCCCCCGTTCTCAAAAATCCATTTAATATATGGTCCCCAGATAGGGGACGTATCAGATATTAAACTGATAAGAACAGATACTACACTTGATCTTAGCCAAAAGGCCGAGAAGCGATAACCGTGAAAGGGGCGGGCCCAACAAGGTCCCCTTCATGGGCACTATCACTGCTTGCTGTCAGGGAGGCTGCCAGACAATTTTCCATGCACACTCTGGGCTGGGGGGCAGTCAACCACCAGTACACACAGCAGAACCTAAACCCATACCATTATTGCTAAGCAGCAAGACAGGGGCCCATTGCACTCCCACGGGGCCTTTTTAAATGCAATCCATAACCCGGATTTGCCAGGAACCCTTCTTACTCCTCCTACTTGCATGTGACACTGGGCTTAGGATCTGCATAGGAAACACACACACAAGCACACACCTACCTTTGTTGCCTGCAGATGCCTCCTTGGCTGTCCCCAAACGGTATCAAACCAACACCCACGGGAAGCTGTAAGCATAGAGGACATGCCTGCACCCCATTGGACTTACCTGTGTGGGTTAAATCCGGGTTATTTGACAACCTATGGCGGTGATGGTTCTGCTCAGGCAGAGCAGTGCTGATGCTCCTCATAAAGCTGTCGCTGCTGTGAAGGTTCTAGGTGACATCACAAATCCCTTTGGTTACATACACAACAAAGCTGGGTTGTTGTTGTTTACACTCTGCAAGGCCTGTGGAAGTGAGTGACATCATAGCACTGTAGTTCTGAGGGTTCAAGATGGATGCAACAATCTCCTGTTGCTTCTATGAAGGCCGTAATAGACGACATCACCAAACAGCTCCATAGTCACATACACAGCAAAGGAGAGATGTTGTTTACACCTAGTGATGTCAGTGGTATTGAGTGACATCACAGCACAGTGCTAAGGCTCCTGGGCCTGGACACAGCAGCGGCTGCAATATCTCAACGGAGAATACGTTTATATCTATGTGTGTGTGTGCGCATATATATATATATATATATATATATATATATATATATATATATTTCTCCGCCGAAATCACTTTTAAACCCATTTCCACCTTTTTTTCCCTTCTCTTCCTCTTACTTTTTTTTCACGTTTTTTTACGTTTTTCTCCTTTTCGCCTCTTTTCTGGGCGTATTATTCTTCTTTTTCTTCTTTTTTTTCGTCTAATGCATACCCCATCAGTGCAGCAATGCTTATTCAATACCGCCAGCAGATGGAGACACTGGGGGATAATTTTCTAAGGATTTATACTGATTTTTCCTGTCTGAATTTGTCGCACAGAAAGTTGCAGGCCAAATATGTGTGACATTTCTGCGACTTTAGCTTCTAGAGCATTTTTACAACATTATACATAGGTGCTGAATACATAAAAAGCGACTGTTCAGCGACAGACAAGTCGCATCGGCTGAAAGTAGGCCAGAATGTCAGTCCATGTTGGAGCAGGTTTAGATACAGTCTAAAGCATAGATCTCAAAGTCTGTGCACAGAATTTAGCAAGGGCCTCGCACCTTCTGATGCATCAGGTAGGTGCACAATAGCATAGCCTAACCCTCTGTACTTTGGTCTATATTGATGCGGGACATAGACAGCCAGCTGATGACCAATCCATTAGTGCAATGGATGGCTGGAAGCATTTGTCTTTGCCTTTGCAATACCACAGAAGCAATGCATGGTCAATGTACAGCAATGACACACCTGTGTGAACAGCCAGGAGACCCCCCCCCCCCATGTTATGTTACATAGTTACATAGTTAGTACGGTCGAAAAAAGACATATGTCCATCACGTTCAACCAGGGAATTAAGGGGTAGGGGTGTGGCGCGATATTGGGGAAGGGATGAGATTTTATATTTCTTCATAAGCATTAATCTTATTTTGTCAATTAGGAACATTCAGCACCCACCCGCTATCAAGGCAGCTGCCTATCATGTCATGCCCTACCTGCACAGGTGTGCTGGCTACTCAAATGATCCAATTAAGGAGGCCATTTAGTCAGCAGCAGCAGAAGTCCTGTGCCTGGACGCTCCAACAGGGGCCAGACACAAGCAGAAGCAGAAGCAGCAGAAGCAGCAGCAGCACCACCTTTTGTTTTTTGGCTGCAGCAGCAGCAAGGCCCACAGGGCTGGCTAGCTGGCTAGCCAGCAAGCAGGTAGCAATGAAAGTAGGAATCTTTCTTTTTAACCCTGTAAGGGGGTGGTGCACTGTACCCGAAGATACTGCCATATCGGGTCAATGCATAGGGCGACGGAAGCAAGCTTCGAAATCGGCCCCCGTTCTCAAAAATCCATTTAATATATGGTCCCCAGATAGGGGACGTATCAGATATTAAACTGATAAGAACAGATACTACACTTGATCTTAGCCAAAAGGCCGAGAAGCGATAACCGTGAAAGGGGCGGGCCCAACAAGGTCCCCTTCATGGGCACTATCACTGCTTGCTGTCAGGGAGGCTGCCAGACAATTTTCCATGCACACTCTGGGCTGGGGGGCAGTCAACCACCAGTACACACAGCAGAACCTAAACCCATACCATTATTGCTAAGCAGCAAGACAGGGGCCCATTGCACTCCCACGGGGCCTTTTTAAATGCAATCCATAACCCGGATTTGCCAGGAACCCTTCTTACTCCTCCTACTTGCATGTGACACTGGGCTTAGGATCTGCATAGGAAACACACACACAAGCACACACCTACCTTTGTTGCCTGCAGATGCCTCCTTGGCTGTCCCCAAACGGTATCAAACCAACACCCACGGGAAGCTGTAAGCATAGAGGACATGCCTGCACCCCATTGGACTTACCTGTGTGGGTTAAATCCGGGTTATTTGACAACCTATGGCGGTGATGGTTCTGCTCAGGCAGAGCAGTGCTGATGCTCCTCATAAAGCTGTCGCTGCTGTGAAGGTTCTAGGTGACATCACAAATCCCTTTGGTTACATACACAACAAAGCTGGGTTGTTGTTGTTTACACTCTGCAAGGCCTGTGGAAGTGAGTGACATCATAGCACTGTAGTTCTGAGGGTTCAAGATGGATGCAACAATCTCCTGTTGCTTCTATGAAGGCCGTAATAGACGACATCACCAAACAGCTCCATAGTCACATACACAGCAAAGGAGAGATGTTGTTTACACCTAGTGATGTCAGTGGTATTGAGTGACATCACAGCACAGTGCTAAGGCTCCTGGGCCTGGACACAGCAGCGGCTGCAATATCTCAACGGAGAATACGTTTATATCTATGTGTGTGTGTGCGCATATATATATATATATATATATATATATATATATATATATATATTTCTCCGCCGAAATCACTTTTAAACCCATTTCCACCTTTTTTTCCCTTCTCTTCCTCTTACTTTTTTTTCACGTTTTTTTACGTTTTTCTCCTTTTCGCCTCTTTTCTGGGCGTATTATTCTTCTTTTTCTTCTTTTTTTTCGTCTAATGCATACCCCATCAGTGCAGCAATGCTTATTCAATACCGCCAGCAGATGGAGACACTGGGGGATAATTTTCTAAGGATTTATACTGATTTTTCCTGTCTGAATTTGTCGCACAGAAAGTTGCAGGCCAAATATGTGTGACATTTCTGCGACTTTAGCTTCTAGAGCATTTTTACAACATTATACATAGGTGCTGAATACATAAAAAGCGACTGTTCAGCGACAGACAAGTCGCATCGGCTGAAAGTAGGCCAGAATGTCAGTCCATGTTGGAGCAGGTTTAGATACAGTCTAAAGCATAGATCTCAAAGTCTGTGCACAGAATTTAGCAAGGGCCTCGCACCTTCTGATGCATCAGGTAGGTGCACAATAGCATAGCCTAACCCTCTGTACTTTGGTCTATATTGATGCGGGACATAGACAGCCAGCTGATGACCAATCCATTAGTGCAATGGATGGCTGGAAGCATTTGTCTTTGCCTTTGCAATACCACAGAAGCAATGCATGGTCAATGTACAGCAATGACACACCTGTGTGAACAGCCAGGAGACCCCCCCCCCCATGTTATGTTACATAGTTACATAGTTAGTACGGTCGAAAAAAGACATATGTCCATCACGTTCAACCAGGGAATTAAGGGGTAGGGGTGTGGCGCGATATTGGGGAAGGGATGAGATTTTATATTTCTTCATAAGCATTAATCTTATTTTGTCAATTAGGAACATTCAGCACCCACCCGCTATCAAGGCAGCTGCCTATCATGTCATGCCCTACCTGCACAGGTGTGCTGGCTACTCAAATGATCCAATTAAGGAGGCCATTTAGTCAGCAGCAGCAGAAGTCCTGTGCCTGGACGCTCCAACAGGGGCCAGACACAAGCAGAAGCAGAAGCAGCAGAAGCAGCAGCAGCACCACCTTTTGTTTTTTGGCTGCAGCAGCAGCAAGGCCCACAGGGCTGGCTAGCTGGCTAGCCAGCAAGCAGGTAGCAATGAAAGTAGGAATCTTTCTTTTTAACCCTGTAAGGGGGTGGTGCACTGTACCCGAAGATACTGCCATATCGGGTCAATGCATAGGGCGACGGAAGCAAGCTTCGAAATCGGCCCCCGTTCTCAAAAATCCATTTAATATATGGTCCCCAGATAGGGGACGTATCAGATATTAAACTGATAAGAACAGATACTACACTTGATCTTAGCCAAAAGGCCGAGAAGCGATAACCGTGAAAGGGGCGGGCCCAACAAGGTCCCCTTCATGGGCACTATCACTGCTTGCTGTCAGGGAGGCTGCCAGACAATTTTCCATGCACACTCTGGGCTGGGGGGCAGTCAACCACCAGTACACACAGCAGAACCTAAACCCATACCATTATTGCTAAGCAGCAAGACAGGGGCCCATTGCACTCCCACGGGGCCTTTTTAAATGCAATCCATAACCCGGATTTGCCAGGAACCCTTCTTACTCCTCCTACTTGCATGTGACACTGGGCTTAGGATCTGCATAGGAAACACACACACAAGCACACACCTACCTTTGTTGCCTGCAGATGCCTCCTTGGCTGTCCCCAAACGGTATCAAACCAACACCCACGGGAAGCTGTAAGCATAGAGGACATGCCTGCACCCCATTGGACTTACCTGTGTGGGTTAAATCCGGGTTATTTGACAACCTATGGCGGTGATGGTTCTGCTCAGGCAGAGCAGTGCTGATGCTCCTCATAAAGCTGTCGCTGCTGTGAAGGTTCTAGGTGACATCACAAATCCCTTTGGTTACATACACAACAAAGCTGGGTTGTTGTTGTTTACACTCTGCAAGGCCTGTGGAAGTGAGTGACATCATAGCACTGTAGTTCTGAGGGTTCAAGATGGATGCAACAATCTCCTGTTGCTTCTATGAAGGCCGTAATAGACGACATCACCAAACAGCTCCATAGTCACATACACAGCAAAGGAGAGATGTTGTTTACACCTAGTGATGTCAGTGGTATTGAGTGACATCACAGCACAGTGCTAAGGCTCCTGGGCCTGGACACAGCAGCGGCTGCAATATCTCAACGGAGAATACGTTTATATCTATGTGTGTGTGTGCGCATATATATATATATATATATATATATATATATATATATATTTCTCCGCCGAAATCACTTTTAAACCCATTTCCACCTTTTTTTCCCTTCTCTTCCTCTTACTTTTTTTTCACGTTTTTTTACGTTTTTCTCCTTTTCGCCTCTTTTCTGGGCGTATTATTCTTCTTTTTCTTCTTTTTTTTCGTCTAATGCATACCCCATCAGTGCAGCAATGCTTATTCAATACCGCCAGCAGATGGAGACACTGGGGGATAATTTTCTAAGGATTTATACTGTTTTTTCCTGTCTGAATTTGTCGCACAGAAAGTTGCAGGCCAAATATGTGTGACATTTCTGCGACTTTAGCTTCTAGAGCATTTTTACAACATTATACATAGGTGCTGAATACATAAAAAGCGACTGTTCAGCGACAGACAAGTCGCATCGGCTGAAAGTAGGCCAGAATGTCAGTCCATGTTGGAGCAGGTTTAGATACAGTCTAAAGCATAGATCTCAAAGTCTGTGCACAGAATTTAGCAAGGGCCTCGCACCTTCTGATGCATCAGGTAGGTGCACAATAGCATAGCCTAACCCTCTGTACTTTGGTCTATATTGATGCGGGACATAGACAGCCAGCTGATGACCAATCCATTAGTGCAATGGATGGCTGGAAGCATTTGTCTTTGCCTTTGCAATACCACAGAAGCAATGCATGGTCAATGTACAGCAATGACACACCTGTGTGAACAGCCAGGAGACCCCCCCCCCCCATGTTATGTTACATAGTTACATAGTTAGTACGGTCGAAAAAAGACATATGTCCATCACGTTCAACCAGGGAATTAAGGGGTAGGGGTGTGGCGCGATATTGGGGAAGGGATGAGATTTTATATTTCTTCATAAGCATTAATCTTATTTTGTCAATTAGGAACATTCAGCACCCACCCGCTATCAAGGCAGCTGCCTATCATGTCATGCCCTACCTGCACAGGTGTGCTGGCTACTCAAATGATCCAATTAAGGAGGCCATTTAGTCAGCAGCAGCAGAAGTCCTGTGCCTGGACGCTCCAACAGGGGCCAGACACAAGCAGAAGCAGAAGCAGCAGAAGCAGCAGCAGCACCACCTTTTGTTTTTTGGCTGCAGCAGCAGCAAGGCCCACAGGGCTGGCTAGCTGGCTAGCCAGCAAGCAGGTAGCAATGAAAGTAGGAATCTTTCTTTTTAACCCTGTAAGGGGGTGGTGCACTGTACCCGAAGATACTGCCATATCGGGTCAATGCATAGGGCGACGGAAGCAAGCTTCGAAATCGGCCCCCGTTCTCAAAAATCCATTTAATATATGGTCCCCAGATAGGGGACGTATCAGATATTAAACTGATAAGAACAGATACTACACTTGATCTTAGCCAAAAGGCCGAGAAGCGATAACCGTGAAAGGGGCGGGCCCAACAAGGTCCCCTTCATGGGCACTATCACTGCTTGCTGTCAGGGAGGCTGCCAGACAATTTTCCATGCACACTCTGGGCTGGGGGGCAGTCAACCACCAGTACACACAGCAGAACCTAAACCCATACCATTATTGCTAAGCAGCAAGACAGGGGCCCATTGCACTCCCACGGGGCCTTTTTAAATGCAATCCATAACCCGGATTTGCCAGGAACCCTTCTTACTCCTCCTACTTGCATGTGACACTGGGCTTAGGATCTGCATAGGAAACACACACACAAGCACACACCTACCTTTGTTGCCTGCAGATGCCTCCTTGGCTGTCCCCAAACGGTATCAAACCAACACCCACGGGAAGCTGTAAGCATAGAGGACATGCCTGCACCCCATTGGACTTACCTGTGTGGGTTAAATCCGGGTTATTTGACAACCTATGGCGGTGATGGTTCTGCTCAGGCAGAGCAGTGCTGATGCTCCTCATAAAGCTGTCGCTGCTGTGAAGGTTCTAGGTGACATCACAAATCCCTTTGGTTACATACACAACAAAGCTGGGTTGTTGTTGTTTACACTCTGCAAGGCCTGTGGAAGTGAGTGACATCATAGCACTGTAGTTCTGAGGGTTCAAGATGGATGCAACAATCTCCTGTTGCTTCTATGAAGGCCGTAATAGACGACATCACCAAACAGCTCCATAGTCACATACACAGCAAAGGAGAGATGTTGTTTACACCTAGTGATGTCAGTGGTATTGAGTGACATCACAGCACAGTGCTAAGGCTCCTGGGCCTGGACACAGCAGCGGCTGCAATATCTCAACGGAGAATACGTTTATATCTATGTGTGTGTGTGCGCATATATATATATATATATATATATATATATATATATATATTTCTCCGCCGAAATCACTTTTAAACCCATTTCCACCTTTTTTTCCCTTCTCTTCCTCTTACTTTTTTTTCACGTTTTTTTACGTTTTTCTCCTTTTCGCCTCTTTTCTGGGCGTATTATTCTTCTTTTTCTTCTTTTTTTTCGTCTAATGCATACCCCATCAGTGCAGCAATGCTTATTCAATACCGCCAGCAGATGGAGACACTGGGGGATAATTTTCTAAGGATTTATACTGATTTTTCCTGTCTGAATTTGTCGCACAGAAAGTTGCAGGCCAAATATGTGTGACATTTCTGCGACTTTAGCTTCTAGAGCATTTTTACAACATTATACATAGGTGCTGAATACATAAAAAGCGACTGTTCAGCGACAGACAAGTCGCATCGGCTGAAAGTAGGCCAGAATGTCAGTCCATGTTGGAGCAGGTTTAGATACAGTCTAAAGCATAGATCTCAAAGTCTGTGCACAGAATTTAGCAAGGGCCTCGCACCTTCTGATGCATCAGGTAGGTGCACAATAGCATAGCCTAACCCTCTGTACTTTGGTCTATATTGATGCGGGACATAGACAGCCAGCTGATGACCAATCCATTAGTGCAATGGATGGCTGGAAGCATTTGTCTTTGCCTTTGCAATACCACAGAAGCAATGCATGGTCAATGTACAGCAATGACACACCTGTGTGAACAGCCAGGAGACCCCCCCCCCCATGTTATGTTACATAGTTACATAGTTAGTACGGTCGAAAAAAGACATATGTCCATCACGTTCAACCAGGGAATTAAGGGGTAGGGGTGTGGCGCGATATTGGGGAAGGGATGAGATTTTATATTTCTTCATAAGCATTAATCTTATTTTGTCAATTAGGAACATTCAGCACCCACCCGCTATCAAGGCAGCTGCCTATCATGTCATGCCCTACCTGCACAGGTGTGCTGGCTACTCAAATGATCCAATTAAGGAGGCCATTTAGTCAGCAGCAGCAGAAGTCCTGTGCCTGGACGCTCCAACAGGGGCCAGACACAAGCAGAAGCAGAAGCAGCAGAAGCAGCAGCAGCACCACCTTTTGTTTTTTGGCTGCAGCAGCAGCAAGGCCCACAGGGCTGGCTAGCTGGCTAGCCAGCAAGCAGGTAGCAATGAAAGTAGGAATCTTTCTTTTTAACCCTGTAAGGGGGTGGTGCACTGTACCCGAAGATACTGCCATATCGGGTCAATGCATAGGGCGACGGAAGCAAGCTTCGAAATCGGCCCCCGTTCTCAAAAATCCATTTAATATATGGTCCCCAGATAGGGGACGTATCAGATATTAAACTGATAAGAACAGATACTACACTTGATCTTAGCCAAAAGGCCGAGAAGCGATAACCGTGAAAGGGGCGGGCCCAACAAGGTCCCCTTCATGGGCACTATCACTGCTTGCTGTCAGGGAGGCTGCCAGACAATTTTCCATGCACACTCTGGGCTGGGGGGCAGTCAACCACCAGTACACACAGCAGAACCTAAACCCATACCATTATTGCTAAGCAGCAAGACAGGGGCCCATTGCACTCCCACGGGGCCTTTTTAAATGCAATCCATAACCCGGATTTGCCAGGAACCCTTCTTACTCCTCCTACTTGCATGTGACACTGGGCTTAGGATCTGCATAGGAAACACACACACAAGCACACACCTACCTTTGTTGCCTGCAGATGCCTCCTTGGCTGTCCCCAAACGGTATCAAACCAACACCCACGGGAAGCTGTAAGCATAGAGGAGGACATGCCTGCACCCCATTGGACTTACCTGTGTGGGTTAAATCCGGGTTATTTGACAACCTATGGCGGTGATGGTTCTGCTCAGGCAGAGCAGTGCTGATGCTCCTCATAAAGCTGTCGCTGCTGTGAAGGTTCTAGGTGACATCACAAATCCCTTTGGTTACATACACAACAAAGCTGGGTTGTTGTTGTTTACACTCTGCAAGGCCTGTGGAAGTGAGTGACATCATAGCACTGTAGTTCTGAGGGTTCAAGATGGATGCAACAATCTCCTGTTGCTTCTATGAAGGCCGTAATAGACGACATCACCAAACAGCTCCATAGTCACATACACAGCAAAGGAGAGATGTTGTTTACACCTAGTGATGTCAGTGGTATTGAGTGACATCACAGCACAGTGCTAAGGCTCCTGGGCCTGGACACAGCAGCGGCTGCAATATCTCAACGGAGAATACGTTTATATCTATGTGTGTGTGTGCGCATATATATATATATATATATATATATATATATATATATATATATTTCTCCGCCGAAATCACTTTTAAACCCATTTCCACCTTTTTTTCCCTTCTCTTCCTCTTACTTTTTTTTCACGTTTTTTTACGTTTTTCTCCTTTTCGCCTCTTTTCTGGGCGTATTATTCTTCTTTTTCTTCTTTTTTTTCGTCTAATGCATACCCCATCAGTGCAGCAATGCTTATTCAATACCGCCAGCAGATGGAGACACTGGGGGATAATTTTCTAAGGATTTATACTGATTTTTCCTGTCTGAATTTGTCGCACAGAAAGTTGCAGGCCAAATATGTGTGACATTTCTGCGACTTTAGCTTCTAGAGCATTTTTACAACATTATACATAGGTGCTGAATACATAAAAAGCGACTGTTCAGCGACAGACAAGTCGCATCGGCTGAAAGTAGGCCAGAATGTCAGTCCATGTTGGAGCAGGTTTAGATACAGTCTAAAGCATAGATCTCAAAGTCTGTGCACAGAATTTAGCAAGGGCCTCGCACCTTCTGATGCATCAGGTAGGTGCACAATAGCATAGCCTAACCCTCTGTACTTTGGTCTATATTGATGCGGGACATAGACAGCCAGCTGATGACCAATCCATTAGTGCAATGGATGGCTGGAAGCATTTGTCTTTGCCTTTGCAATACCACAGAAGCAATGCATGGTCAATGTACAGCAATGACACACCTGTGTGAACAGCCAGGAGACCCCCCCCCCCCATGTTATGTTACATAGTTACATAGTTAGTACGGTCGAAAAAAGACATATGTCCATCACGTTCAACCAGGGAATTAAGGGGTAGGGGTGTGGCGCGATATTGGGGAAGGGATGAGATTTTATATTTCTTCATAAGCATTAATCTTATTTTGTCAATTAGGAACATTCAGCACCCACCCGCTATCAAGGCAGCTGCCTATCATGTCATGCCCTACCTGCACAGGTGTGCTGGCTACTCAAATGATCCAATTAAGGAGGCCATTTAGTCAGCAGCAGCAGAAGTCCTGTGCCTGGACGCTCCAACAGGGGCCAGACACAAGCAGAAGCAGAAGCAGCAGAAGCAGCAGCAGCACCACCTTTTGTTTTTTGGCTGCAGCAGCAGCAAGGCCCACAGGGCTGGCTAGCTGGCTAGCCAGCAAGCAGGTAGCAATGAAAGTAGGAATCTTTCTTTTTAACCCTGTAAGGGGGTGGTGCACTGTACCCGAAGATACTGCCATATCGGGTCAATGCATAGGGCGACGGAAGCAAGCTTCGAAATCGGCCCCCGTTCTCAAAAATCCATTTAATATATGGTCCCCAGATAGGGGACGTATCAGATATTAAACTGATAAGAACAGATACTACACTTGATCTTAGCCAAAAGGCCGAGAAGCGATAACCGTGAAAGGGGCGGGCCCAACAAGGTCCCCTTCATGGGCACTATCACTGCTTGCTGTCAGGGAGGCTGCCAGACAATTTTCCATGCACACTCTGGGCTGGGGGGCAGTCAACCACCAGTACACACAGCAGAACCTAAACCCATACCATTATTGCTAAGCAGCAAGACAGGGGCCCATTGCACTCCCACGGGGCCTTTTTAAATGCAATCCATAACCCGGATTTGCCAGGAACCCTTCTTACTCCTCCTACTTGCATGTGACACTGGGCTTAGGATCTGCATAGGAAACACACACACAAGCACACACCTACCTTTGTTGCCTGCAGATGCCTCCTTGGCTGTCCCCAAACGGTATCAAACCAACACCCACAGGAAGCTGTAAGCATAGAGGACATGCCTGCACCCCATTGGACTTACCTGTGTGGGTTAAATCCGGGTTATTTGACAACCTATGGCGGTGATGGTTCTGCTCAGGCAGAGCAGTGCTGATGCTCCTCATAAAGCTGTCGCTGCTGTGAAGGTTCTAGGTGACATCACAAATCCCTTTGGTTACATACACAACAAAGCTGGGTTGTTGTTGTTTACACTCTGCAAGGCCTGTGGAAGTGAGTGACATCATAGCACTGTAGTTCTGAGGGTTCAAGATGGATGCAACAATCTCCTGTTGCTTCTATGAAGGCCGTAATAGACGACATCACCAAACAGCTCCATAGTCACATACACAGCAAAGGAGAGATGTTGTTTACACCTAGTGATGTCAGTGGTATTGAGTGACATCACAGCACAGTGCTAAGGCTCCTGGGCCTGGACACAGCAGCGGCTGCAATATCTCAACGGAGAATACGTTTATATCTATGTGTGTGTGTGCGCATATATATATATATATATATATATATATATATATATATATATATATATTTCTCCGCCGAAATCACTTTTAAACCCATTTCCACCTTTTTTTCCCTTCTCTTCCTCTTACTTTTTTTTCACGTTTTTTTACGTTTTTCTCCTTTTCGCCTCTTTTCTGGGCGTATTATTCTTCTTTTTCTTCTTTTTTTTCGTCTAATGCATACCCCATCAGTGCAGCAATGCTTATTCAATACCGCCAGCAGATGGAGACACTGGGGGATAATTTTCTAAGGATTTATACTGATTTTTCCTGTCTGAATTTGTCGCACAGAAAGTTGCAGGCCAAATATGTGTGACATTTCTGCGACTTTAGCTTCTAGAGCATTTTTACAACATTATACATAGGTGCTGAATACATAAAAAGCGACTGTTCAGCGACAGACAAGTCGCATCGGCTGAAAGTAGGCCAGAATGTCAGTCCATGTTGGAGCAGGTTTAGATACAGTCTAAAGCATAGATCTCAAAGTCTGTGCACAGAATTTAGCAAGGGCCTCGCACCTTCTGATGCATCAGGTAGGTGCACAATAGCATAGCCTAACCCTCTGTACTTTGGTCTATATTGATGCGGGACATAGACAGCCAGCTGATGACCAATCCATTAGTGCAATGGATGGCTGGAAGCATTTGTCTTTGCCTTTGCAATACCACAGAAGCAATGCATGGTCAATGTACAGCAATGACACACCTGTGTGAACAGCCAGGAGACCCCCCCCCCCCATGTTATGTTACATAGTTACATAGTTAGTACGGTCGAAAAAAGACATATGTCCATCACGTTCAACCAGGGAATTAAGGGGTAGGGGTGTGGCGCGATATTGGGGAAGGGATGAGATTTTATATTTCTTCATAAGCATTAATCTTATTTTGTCAATTAGGAACATTCAGCACCCACCCGCTATCAAGGCAGCTGCCTATCATGTCATGCCCTACCTGCACAGGTGTGCTGGCTACTCAAATGATCCAATTAAGGAGGCCATTTAGTCAGCAGCAGCAGAAGTCCTGTGCCTGGACGCTCCAACAGGGGCCAGACACAAGCAGAAGCAGAAGCAGCAGAAGCAGCAGCAGCACCACCTTTTGTTTTTTGGCTGCAGCAGCAGCAAGGCCCACAGGGCTGGCTAGCTGGCTAGCCAGCAAGCAGGTAGCAATGAAAGTAGGAATCTTTCTTTTTAACCCTGTAAGGGGGTGGTGCACTGTACCCGAAGATACTGCCATATCGGGTCAATGCATAGGGCGACGGAAGCAAGCTTCGAAATCGGCCCCCGTTCTCAAAAATCCATTTAATATATGGTCCCCAGATAGGGGACGTATCAGATATTAAACTGATAAGAACAGATACTACACTTGATCTTAGCCAAAAGGCCGAGAAGCGATAACCGTGAAAGGGGCGGGCCCAACAAGGTCCCCTTCATGGGCACTATCACTGCTTGCTGTCAGGGAGGCTGCCAGACAATTTTCCATGCACACTCTGGGCTGGGGGGCAGTCAACCACCAGTACACACAGCAGAACCTAAACCCATACCATTATTGCTAAGCAGCAAGACAGGGGCCCATTGCACTCCCACGGGGCCTTTTTAAATGCAATCCATAACCCGGATTTGCCAGGAACCCTTCTTACTCCTCCTACTTGCATGTGACACTGGGCTTAGGATCTGCATAGGAAACACACACACAAGCACACACCTACCTTTGTTGCCTGCAGATGCCTCCTTGGCTGTCCCCAAACGGTATCAAACCAACACCCACGGGAAGCTGTAAGCATAGAGGACATGCCTGCACCCCATTGGACTTACCTGTGTGGGTTAAATCCGGGTTATTTGACAACCTATGGCGGTGATGGTTCTGCTCAGGCAGAGCAGTGCTGATGCTCCTCATAAAGCTGTCGCTGCTGTGAAGGTTCTAGGTGACATCACAAATCCCTTTGGTTACATACACAACAAAGCTGGGTTGTTGTTGTTTACACTCTGCAAGGCCTGTGGAAGTGAGTGACATCATAGCACTGTAGTTCTGAGGGTTCAAGATGGATGCAACAATCTCCTGTTGCTTCTATGAAGGCCGTAATAGACGACATCACCAAACAGCTCCATAGTCACATACACAGCAAAGGAGAGATGTTGTTTACACCTAGTGATGTCAGTGGTATTGAGTGACATCACAGCACAGTGCTAAGGCTCCTGGGCCTGGACACAGCAGCGGCTGCAATATCTCAACGGAGAATACGTTTATATCTATGTGTGTGTGTGCGCATATATATATATATATATATATATATATATATATATATATATATATTTCTCCGCCGAAATCACTTTTAAACCCATTTCCACCTTTTTTTCCCTTCTCTTCCTCTTACTTTTTTTTCACGTTTTTTTACGTTTTTCTCCTTTTCGCCTCTTTTCTGGGCGTATTATTCTTCTTTTTCTTCTTTTTTTTCGTCTAATGCATACCCCATCAGTGCAGCAATGCTTATTCAATACCGCCAGCAGATGGAGACACTGGGGGATAATTTTCTAAGGATTTATACTGATTTTTCCTGTCTGAATTTGTCGCACAGAAAGTTGCAGGCCAAATATGTGTGACATTTCTGCGACTTTAGCTTCTAGAGCATTTTTACAACATTATACATAGGTGCTGAATACATAAAAAGCGACTGTTCAGCGACAGACAAGTCGCATCGGCTGAAAGTAGGCCAGAATGTCAGTCCATGTTGGAGCAGGTTTAGATACAGTCTAAAGCATAGATCTCAAAGTCTGTGCACAGAATTTAGCAAGGGCCTCGCACCTTCTGATGCATCAGGTAGGTGCACAATAGCATAGCCTAACCCTCTGTACTTTGGTCTATATTGATGCGGGACATAGACAGCCAGCTGATGACCAATCCATTAGTGCAATGGATGGCTGGAAGCATTTGTCTTTGCCTTTGCAATACCACAGAAGCAATGCATGGTCAATGTACAGCAATGACACACCTGTGTGAACAGCCAGGAGACCCCCCCCCCCCATGTTATGTTACATAGTTACATAGTTAGTACGGTCGAAAAAAGACATATGTCCATCACGTTCAACCAGGGAATTAAGGGGTAGGGGTGTGGCGCGATATTGGGGAAGGGATGAGATTTTATATTTCTTCATAAGCATTAATCTTATTTTGTCAATTAGGAACATTCAGCACCCACCCGCTATCAAGGCAGCTGCCTATCATGTCATGCCCTACCTGCACAGGTGTGCTGGCTACTCAAATGATCCAATTAAGGAGGCCATTTAGTCAGCAGCAGCAGAAGTCCTGTGCCTGGACGCTCCAACAGGGGCCAGACACAAGCAGAAGCAGAAGCAGCAGAAGCAGCAGCAGCACCACCTTTTGTTTTTTGGCTGCAGCAGCAGCAAGGCCCACAGGGCTGGCTAGCTGGCTAGCCAGCAAGCAGGTAGCAATGAAAGTAGGAATCTTTCTTTTTAACCCTGTAAGGGGGTGGTGCACTGTACCCGAAGATACTGCCATATCGGGTCAATGCATAGGGCGACGGAAGCAAGCTTCGAAATCGGCCCCCGTTCTCAAAAATCCATTTAATATATGGTCCCCAGATAGGGGACGTATCAGATATTAAACTGATAAGAACAGATACTACACTTGATCTTAGCCAAAAGGCCGAGAAGCGATAACCGTGAAAGGGGCGGGCCCAACAAGGTCCCCTTCATGGGCACTATCACTGCTTGCTGTCAGGGAGGCTGCCAGACAATTTTCCATGCACACTCTGGGCTGGGGGGCAGTCAACCACCAGTACACACAGCAGAACCTAAACCCATACCATTATTGCTAAGCAGCAAGACAGGGGCCCATTGCACTCCCACGGGGCCTTTTTAAATGCAATCCATAACCCGGATTTGCCAGGAACCCTTCTTACTCCTCCTACTTGCATGTGACACTGGGCTTAGGATCTGCATAGGAAACACACACACAAGCACACACCTACCTTTGTTGCCTGCAGATGCCTCCTTGGCTGTCCCCAAACGGTATCAAACCAACACCCACAGGAAGCTGTAAGCATAGAGGACATGCCTGCACCCCATTGGACTTACCTGTGTGGGTTAAATCCGGGTTATTTGACAACCTATGGCGGTGATGGTTCTGCTCAGGCAGAGCAGTGCTGATGCTCCTCATAAAGCTGTCGCTGCTGTGAAGGTTCTAGGTGACATCACAAATCCCTTTGGTTACATACACAACAAAGCTGGGTTGTTGTTGTTTACACTCTGCAAGGCCTGTGGAAGTGAGTGACATCATAGCACTGTAGTTCTGAGGGTTCAAGATGGATGCAACAATCTCCTGTTGCTTCTATGAAGGCCGTAATAGACGACATCACCAAACAGCTCCATAGTCACATACACAGCAAAGGAGAGATGTTGTTTACACCTAGTGATGTCAGTGGTATTGAGTGACATCACAGCACAGTGCTAAGGCTCCTGGGCCTGGACACAGCAGCGGCTGCAATATCTCAACGGAGAATACGTTTATATCTATGTGTGTGTGTGCGCATATATATATATATATATATATATATATATATATATATATATATATATTTCTCCGCCGAAATCACTTTTAAACCCATTTCCACCTTTTTTTCCCTTCTCTTCCTCTTACTTTTTTTTCACGTTTTTTTACGTTTTTCTCCTTTTCGCCTCTTTTCTGGGCGTATTATTCTTCTTTTTCTTCTTTTTTTTCGTCTAATGCATACCCCATCAGTGCAGCAATGCTTATTCAATACCGCCAGCAGATGGAGACACTGGGGGATAATTTTCTAAGGATTTATACTGATTTTTCCTGTCTGAATTTGTCGCACAGAAAGTTGCAGGCCAAATATGTGTGACATTTCTGCGACTTTAGCTTCTAGAGCATTTTTACAACATTATACATAGGTGCTGAATACATAAAAAGCGACTGTTCAGCGACAGACAAGTCGCATCGGCTGAAAGTAGGCCAGAATGTCAGTCCATGTTGGAGCAGGTTTAGATACAGTCTAAAGCATAGATCTCAAAGTCTGTGCACAGAATTTAGCAAGGGCCTCGCACCTTCTGATGCATCAGGTAGGTGCACAATAGCATAGCCTAACCCTCTGTACTTTGGTCTATATTGATGCGGGACATAGACAGCCAGCTGATGACCAATCCATTAGTGCAATGGATGGCTGGAAGCATTTGTCTTTGCCTTTGCAATACCACAGAAGCAATGCATGGTCAATGTACAGCAATGACACACCTGTGTGAACAGCCAGGAGACCCCCCCCCCCCATGTTATGTTACATAGTTACATAGTTAGTACGGTCGAAAAAAGACATATGTCCATCACGTTCAACCAGGGAATTAAGGGGTAGGGGTGTGGCGCGATATTGGGGAAGGGATGAGATTTTATATTTCTTCATAAGCATTAATCTTATTTTGTCAATTAGGAACATTCAGCACCCACCCGCTATCAAGGCAGCTGCCTATCATGTCATGCCCTACCTGCACAGGTGTGCTGGCTACTCAAATGATCCAATTAAGGAGGCCATTTAGTCAGCAGCAGCAGAAGTCCTGTGCCTGGACGCTCCAACAGGGGCCAGACACAAGCAGAAGCAGAAGCAGCAGAAGCAGCAGCAGCACCACCTTTTGTTTTTTGGCTGCAGCAGCAGCAAGGCCCACAGGGCTGGCTAGCTGGCTAGCCAGCAAGCAGGTAGCAATGAAAGTAGGAATCTTTCTTTTTAACCCTGTAAGGGGGTGGTGCACTGTACCCGAAGATACTGCCATATCGGGTCAATGCATAGGGCGACGGAAGCAAGCTTCGAAATCGGCCCCCGTTCTCAAAAATCCATTTAATATATGGTCCCCAGATAGGGGACGTATCAGATATTAAACTGATAAGAACAGATACTACACTTGATCTTAGCCAAAAGGCCGAGAAGCGATAACCGTGAAAGGGGCGGGCCCAACAAGGTCCCCTTCATGGGCACTATCACTGCTTGCTGTCAGGGAGGCTGCCAGACAATTTTCCATGCACACTCTGGGCTGGGGGGCAGTCAACCACCAGTACACACAGCAGAACCTAAACCCATACCATTATTGCTAAGCAGCAAGACAGGGGCCCATTGCACTCCCACGGGGCCTTTTTAAATGCAATCCATAACCCGGATTTGCCAGGAACCCTTCTTACTCCTCCTACTTGCATGTGACACTGGGCTTAGGATCTGCATAGGAAACACACACACAAGCACACACCTACCTTTGTTGCCTGCAGATGCCTCCTTGGCTGTCCCCAAACGGTATCAAACCAACACCCACGGGAAGCTGTAAGCATAGAGGACATGCCTGCACCCCATTGGACTTACCTGTGTGGGTTAAATCCGGGTTATTTGACAACCTATGGCGGTGATGGTTCTGCTCAGGCAGAGCAGTGCTGATGCTCCTCATAAAGCTGTCGCTGCTGTGAAGGTTCTAGGTGACATCACAAATCCCTTTGGTTACATACACAACAAAGCTGGGTTGTTGTTGTTTACACTCTGCAAGGCCTGTGGAAGTGAGTGACATCATAGCACTGTAGTTCTGAGGGTTCAAGATGGATGCAACAATCTCCTGTTGCTTCTATGAAGGCCGTAATAGACGACATCACCAAACAGCTCCATAGTCACATACACAGCAAAGGAGAGATGTTGTTTACACCTAGTGATGTCAGTGGTATTGAGTGACATCACAGCACAGTGCTAAGGCTCCTGGGCCTGGACACAGCAGCGGCTGCAATATCTCAACGGAGAATACGTTTATATCTATGTGTGTGTGTGCGCATATATATATATATATATATATATATATATATATATATATATTTCTCCGCCGAAATCACTTTTAAACCCATTTCCACCTTTTTTTCCCTTCTCTTCCTCTTACTTTTTTTTCACGTTTTTTTACGTTTTTCTCCTTTTCGCCTCTTTTCTGGGCGTATTATTCTTCTTTTTCTTCTTTTTTTTCGTCTAATGCATACCCCATCAGTGCAGCAATGCTTATTCAATACCGCCAGCAGATGGAGACACTGGGGGATAATTTTCTAAGGATTTATACTGATTTTTCCTGTCTGAATTTGTCGCACAGAAAGTTGCAGGCCAAATATGTGTGACATTTCTGCGACTTTAGCTTCTAGAGCATTTTTACAACATTATACATAGGTGCTGAATACATAAAAAGCGACTGTTCAGCGACAGACAAGTCGCATCGGCTGAAAGTAGGCCAGAATGTCAGTCCATGTTGGAGCAGGTTTAGATACAGTCTAAAGCATAGATCTCAAAGTCTGTGCACAGAATTTAGCAAGGGCCTCGCACCTTCTGATGCATCAGGTAGGTGCACAATAGCATAGCCTAACCCTCTGTACTTTGGTCTATATTGATGCGGGACATAGACAGCCAGCTGATGACCAATCCATTAGTGCAATGGATGGCTGGAAGCATTTGTCTTTGCCTTTGCAATACCACAGAAGCAATGCATGGTCAATGTACAGCAATGACACACCTGTGTGAACAGCCAGGAGACCCCCCCCCCCATGTTATGTTACATAGTTACATAGTTAGTACGGTCGAAAAAAGACATATGTCCATCACGTTCAACCAGGGAATTAAGGGGTAGGGGTGTGGCGCGATATTGGGGAAGGGATGAGATTTTATATTTCTTCATAAGCATTAATCTTATTTTGTCAATTAGGAACATTCAGCACCCACCCGCTATCAAGGCAGCTGCCTATCATGTCATGCCCTACCTGCACAGGTGTGCTGGCTACTCAAATGATCCAATTAAGGAGGCCATTTAGTCAGCAGCAGCAGAAGTCCTGTGCCTGGACGCTCCAACAGGGGCCAGACACAAGCAGAAGCAGAAGCAGCAGAAGCAGCAGCAGCACCACCTTTTGTTTTTTGGCTGCAGCAGCAGCAAGGCCCACAGGGCTGGCTAGCTGGCTAGCCAGCAAGCAGGTAGCAATGAAAGTAGGAATCTTTCTTTTTAACCCTGTAAGGGGGTGGTGCACTGTACCCGAAGATACTGCCATATCGGGTCAATGCATAGGGCGACGGAAGCAAGCTTCGAAATCGGCCCCCGTTCTCAAAAATCCATTTAATATATGGTCCCCAGATAGGGGACGTATCAGATATTAAACTGATAAGAACAGATTTTTTTTTTAGTTAACCCTCAGAACTCCATCAGAGCTCTAAGATCTTATTTGAGCTTGATTTTTTGTTCATCATCAGGAAAACCCGTTTTTCTTTATTTCTTTATCTCTTTTTTTTTTTTTTTTTTAAACAATAAAAGAAACCATATTTAAAACATAAAAAAAACATAAAAAAAATTATCAAACCAAAACTAACCATACTATAATTCTATAATTTCTTAAAGAAAAATTACCCAAATGTCATTCCTCTTCTCCATGCAAAGACCATCAAGAAGTCTAAGAAACCACAAGTTATAGATCCACTCAGCATCTCACTTTTGGCTGGAATCGCCAGCCACGCTGGAACCTTGTATGTTTCCACAAATCTATCTATATCTGCGTGAAAGGAACAATAGACTTTATCCCTTGCTTCATTGACTTTGATTCCCAATCTTTCTTTCAGATTTCCCAAATCCTCGTCAAAGGCTTTTTTCTCTTTTTTTGACACACTCTTGAAGACAACATCAAGAGAGCCTCCATACTCTACCGGTACATATTCTTCTTCATTTTCTTTCCTTTTCTTCTCCTCCATCACTTTCCTGGTTGGAGTTTCCTCCTCTTCAGGTTCTTCCCTCACATCAGTTTCCTCCTCCCTACTTCGTTTCATAACCTCCTTTTTCTTCTTCTTCTTCTTAGGACACATTATTGCCAGGTGTCCCTCATCACCACATAGATGACACTTTTTCTTCACCTTACATGCTTCTGGCTCATGGCCTTCTTCTTGGCATTTATAGCACCAAACAATATCACAAAAATCTTTCCTATGGCCATACCTTTTACACTTTCGACAAAAGTCGTCCATGCCTGAAAAGAACAGGTCCCCATTTACTGGGCCAATCTTAAAACGCCCTGGGGGATAAATTAGGTTTCCATCGGGTGTTTTCTGAAACTTCACTTGAAATTTCCACTTTGTCGTCCAAAGTCCATATTGATTATAGATCTTGCCTTTTGGCTTCACCTCCTCACAGAATCTAGAAAGGAACAGAACAATCTCTTCTTCTGTGATATACGGACTGTACATCCTCACAGTTATAAGTCTTTCCCGAGTCGGGAAATGGGGAGTAATCTCTACCCCTCCCAACTTAGGGTGCGACTTCCACAGCAATGCTTTATTGCAGAACACACCATAGTCCTCCTCCGAAACCAGAACCACATCATAGACTCCACTTCTTGGAAATTCCAGCATCGATAATATCTGGTCCTTCCTCAGCTCAAAAAGCTGGAACAAAATCTCCTCCACCACGAAGAATAAACCTCTCTCCTTCTTTCCAGCATCCAAAAGAGTAATTCGGACTCCATTTCGTAGTCTGGCGTAGCTAGGTACACCTCCAGCAGACTCTTCTTTCTTGTCAGCCTCCTCCATCGCAGAAAAAACACCTCCCCTACTGCAGGCAGGTAGGTAGGTGGTGATCGCTCCTCGTTGCCCGGGGACTAAGCCGCCACCCTGATGTCAGCAAGGGGGTTTAGTCCCACCATATAGATGGGACGATCCCCCAGGGAAAAGGAGCGGGTACCCCGGGCACCTTCCAGCCAGATCAAGCAAGCAGATACTACACTTGATCTTAGCCAAAAGGCCGAGAAGCGATAACCGTGAAAGGGGCGGGCCCAACAAGGTCCCCTTCATGGGCACTATCACTGCTTGCTGTCAGGGAGGCTGCCAGACAATTTTCCATGCACACTCTGGGCTGGGGGGCAGTCAACCACCAGTACACACAGCAGAACCTAAACCCATACCATTATTGCTAAGCAGCAAGACAGGGGCCCATTGCACTCCCACGGGGCCTTTTTAAATGCAATCCATAACCCGGATTTGCCAGGAACCCTTCTTACTCCTCCTACTTGCATGTGACACTGGGCTTAGGATCTGCATAGGAAACACACACACAAGCACACACCTACCTTTGTTGCCTGCAGATGCCTCCTTGGCTGTCCCCAAACGGTATCAAACCAACACCCACGGGAAGCTGTAAGCATAGAGGACATGCCTGCACCCCATTGGACTTACCTGTGTGGGTTAAATCCGGGTTATTTGACAACCTATGGCGGTGATGGTTCTGCTCAGGCAGAGCAGTGCTGATGCTCCTCATAAAGCTGTCGCTGCTGTGAAGGTTCTAGGTGACATCACAAATCCCTTTGGTTACATACACAACAAAGCTGGGTTGTTGTTGTTTACACTCTGCAAGGCCTGTGGAAGTGAGTGACATCATAGCACTGTAGTTCTGAGGGTTCAAGATGGATGCAACAATCTCCTGTTGCTTCTATGAAGGCCGTAATAGACGACATCACCAAACAGCTCCATAGTCACATACACAGCAAAGGAGAGATGTTGTTTACACCTAGTGATGTCAGTGGTATTGAGTGACATCACAGCACAGTGCTAAGGCTCCTGGGCCTGGACACAGCAGCGGCTGCAATATCTCAACGGAGAATACGTTTATATCTATGTGTGTGTGTGCGCATATATATATATATATATATATATATATATATATTTCTCCGCCGAAATCACTTTTAAACCCATTTCCACCTTTTTTTCCCTTCTCTTCCTCTTACTTTTTTTTCACGTTTTTTTACGTTTTTCTCCTTTTCGCCTCTTTTCTGGGCGTATTATTCTTCTTTTTCTTCTTTTTTTTCGTCTAATGCATACCCCATCAGTGCAGCAATGCTTATTCAATACCGCCAGCAGATGGAGACACTGGGGGATAATTTTCTAAGGATTTATACTGATTTTTCCTGTCTGAATTTGTCGCACAGAAAGTTGCAGGCCAAATATGTGTGACATTTCTGCGACTTTAGCTTCTAGAGCATTTTTACAACATTATACATAGGTGCTGAATACATAAAAAGCGACTGTTCAGCGACAGACAAGTCGCATCGGCTGAAAGTAGGCCAGAATGTCAGTCCATGTTGGAGCAGGTTTAGATACAGTCTAAAGCATAGATCTCAAAGTCTGTGCACAGAATTTAGCAAGGGCCTCGCACCTTCTGATGCATCAGGTAGGTGCACAATAGCATAGCCTAACCCTCTGTACTTTGGTCTATATTGATGCGGGACATAGACAGCCAGCTGATGACCAATCCATTAGTGCAATGGATGGCTGGAAGCATTTGTCTTTGCCTTTGCAATACCACAGAAGCAATGCATGGTCAATGTACAGCAATGACACACCTGTGTGAACAGCCAGGAGACCCCCCCCCCCATGTTATGTTACATAGTTACATAGTTAGTACGGTCGAAAAAAGACATATGTCCATCACGTTCAACCAGGGAATTAAGGGGTAGGGGTGTGGCGCGATATTGGGGAAGGGATGAGATTTTATATTTCTTCATAAGCATTAATCTTATTTTGTCAATTAGGAACATTCAGCACCCACCCGCTATCAAGGCAGCTGCCTATCATGTCATGCCCTACCTGCACAGGTGTGCTGGCTACTCAAATGATCCAATTAAGGAGGCCATTTAGTCAGCAGCAGCAGAAGTCCTGTGCCTGGACGCTCCAACAGGGGCCAGACACAAGCAGAAGCAGAAGCAGCAGAAGCAGCAGCAGCACCACCTTTTGTTTTTTGGCTGCAGCAGCAGCAAGGCCCACAGGGCTGGCTAGCTGGCTAGCCAGCAAGCAGGTAGCAATGAAAGTAGGAATCTTTCTTTTTAACCCTGTAAGGGGGTGGTGCACTGTACCCGAAGATACTGCCATATCGGGTCAATGCATAGGGCGACGGAAGCAAGCTTCGAAATCGGCCCCCGTTCTCAAAAATCCATTTAATATATGGTCCCCAGATAGGGGACGTATCAGATATTAAACTGATAAGAACAGATACTACACTTGATCTTAGCCAAAAGGCCGAGAAGCGATAACCGTGAAAGGGGCGGGCCCAACAAGGTCCCCTTCATGGGCACTATCACTGCTTGCTGTCAGGGAGGCTGCCAGACAATTTTCCATGCACACTCTGGGCTGGGGGGCAGTCAACCACCAGTACACACAGCAGAACCTAAACCCATACCATTATTGCTAAGCAGCAAGACAGGGGCCCATTGCACTCCCACGGGGCCTTTTTAAATGCAATCCATAACCCGGATTTGCCAGGAACCCTTCTTACTCCTCCTACTTGCATGTGACACTGGGCTTAGGATCTGCATAGGAAACACACACACAAGCACACACCTACCTTTGTTGCCTGCAGATGCCTCCTTGGCTGTCCCCAAACGGTATCAAACCAACACCCACGGGAAGCTGTAAGCATAGAGGACATGCCTGCACCCCATTGGACTTACCTGTGTGGGTTAAATCCGGGTTATTTGACAACCTATGGCGGTGATGGTTCTGCTCAGGCAGAGCAGTGCTGATGCTCCTCATAAAGCTGTCGCTGCTGTGAAGGTTCTAGGTGACATCACAAATCCCTTTGGTTACATACACAACAAAGCTGGGTTGTTGTTGTTTACACTCTGCAAGGCCTGTGGAAGTGAGTGACATCATAGCACTGTAGTTCTGAGGGTTCAAGATGGATGCAACAATCTCCTGTTGCTTCTATGAAGGCCGTAATAGACGACATCACCAAACAGCTCCATAGTCACATACACAGCAAAGGAGAGATGTTGTTTACACCTAGTGATGTCAGTGGTATTGAGTGACATCACAGCACAGTGCTAAGGCTCCTGGGCCTGGACACAGCAGCGGCTGCAATATCTCAACGGAGAATACGTTTATATCTATGTGTGTGTGTGCGCATATATATATATATATATATATATATATATATATATATATATATATATATTTCTCCGCCGAAATCACTTTTAAACCCATTTCCACCTTTTTTTCCCTTCTCTTCCTCTTACTTTTTTTTCACGTTTTTTTACGTTTTTCTCCTTTTCGCCTCTTTTCTGGGCGTATTATTCTTCTTTTTCTTCTTTTTTTTCGTCTAATGCATACCCCATCAGTGCAGCAATGCTTATTCAATACCGCCAGCAGATGGAGACACTGGGGGATAATTTTCTAAGGATTTATACTGATTTTTCCTGTCTGAATTTGTCGCACAGAAAGTTGCAGGCCAAATATGTGTGACATTTCTGCGACTTTAGCTTCTAGAGCATTTTTACAACATTATACATAGGTGCTGAATACATAAAAAGCGACTGTTCAGCGACAGACAAGTCGCATCGGCTGAAAGTAGGCCAGAATGTCAGTCCATGTTGGAGCAGGTTTAGATACAGTCTAAAGCATAGATCTCAAAGTCTGTGCACAGAATTTAGCAAGGGCCTCGCACCTTCTGATGCATCAGGTAGGTGCACAATAGCATAGCCTAACCCTCTGTACTTTGGTCTATATTGATGCGGGACATAGACAGCCAGCTGATGACCAATCCATTAGTGCAATGGATGGCTGGAAGCATTTGTCTTTGCCTTTGCAATACCACAGAAGCAATGCATGGTCAATGTACAGCAATGACACACCTGTGTGAACAGCCAGGAGACCCCCCCCCCCATGTTATGTTACATAGTTACATAGTTAGTACGGTCGAAAAAAGACATATGTCCATCACGTTCAACCAGGGAATTAAGGGGTAGGGGTGTGGCGCGATATTGGGGAAGGGATGAGATTTTATATTTCTTCATAAGCATTAATCTTATTTTGTCAATTAGGAACATTCAGCACCCACCCGCTATCAAGGCAGCTGCCTATCATGTCATGCCCTACCTGCACAGGTGTGCTGGCTACTCAAATGATCCAATTAAGGAGGCCATTTAGTCAGCAGCAGCAGAAGTCCTGTGCCTGGACGCTCCAACAGGGGCCAGACACAAGCAGAAGCAGAAGCAGCAGAAGCAGCAGCAGCACCACCTTTTGTTTTTTGGCTGCAGCAGCAGCAAGGCCCACAGGGCTGGCTAGCTGGCTAGCCAGCAAGCAGGTAGCAATGAAAGTAGGAATCTTTCTTTTTAACCCTGTAAGGGGGTGGTGCACTGTACCCGAAGATACTGCCATATCGGGTCAATGCATAGGGCGACGGAAGCAAGCTTCGAAATCGGCCCCCGTTCTCAAAAATCCATTTAATATATGGTCCCCAGATAGGGGACGTATCAGATATTAAACTGATAAGAACAGATACTACACTTGATCTTAGCCAAAAGGCCGAGAAGCGATAACCGTGAAAGGGGCGGGCCCAACAAGGTCCCCTTCATGGGCACTATCACTGCTTGCTGTCAGGGAGGCTGCCAGACAATTTTCCATGCACACTCTGGGCTGGGGGGCAGTCAACCACCAGTACACACAGCAGAACCTAAACCCATACCATTATTGCTAAGCAGCAAGACAGGGGCCCATTGCACTCCCACGGGGCCTTTTTAAATGCAATCCATAACCCGGATTTGCCAGGAACCCTTCTTACTCCTCCTACTTGCATGTGACACTGGGCTTAGGATCTGCATAGGAAACACACACACAAGCACACACCTACCTTTGTTGCCTGCAGATGCCTCCTTGGCTGTCCCCAAACGGTATCAAACCAACACCCACGGGAAGCTGTAAGCATAGAGGACATGCCTGCACCCCATTGGACTTACCTGTGTGGGTTAAATCCGGGTTATTTGACAACCTATGGCGGTGATGGTTCTGCTCAGGCAGAGCAGTGCTGATGCTCCTCATAAAGCTGTCGCTGCTGTGAAGGTTCTAGGTGACATCACAAATCCCTTTGGTTACATACACAACAAAGCTGGGTTGTTGTTGTTTACACTCTGCAAGGCCTGTGGAAGTGAGTGACATCATAGCACTGTAGTTCTGAGGGTTCAAGATGGATGCAACAATCTCCTGTTGCTTCTATGAAGGCCGTAATAGACGACATCACCAAACAGCTCCATAGTCACATACACAGCAAAGGAGAGATGTTGTTTACACCTAGTGATGTCAGTGGTATTGAGTGACATCACAGCACAGTGCTAAGGCTCCTGGGCCTGGACACAGCAGCGGCTGCAATATCTCAACGGAGAATACGTTTATATCTATGTGTGTGTGTGCGCATATATATATATATATATATATATATATATATATATATATATATTTCTCCGCCGAAATCACTTTTAAACCCATTTCCACCTTTTTTTCCCTTCTCTTCCTCTTACTTTTTTTTCACGTTTTTTTACGTTTTTCTCCTTTTCGCCTCTTTTCTGGGCGTATTATTCTTCTTTTTCTTCTTTTTTTTCGTCTAATGCATACCCCATCAGTGCAGCAATGCTTATTCAATACCGCCAGCAGATGGAGACACTGGGGGATAATTTTCTAAGGATTTATACTGATTTTTCCTGTCTGAATTTGTCGCACAGAAAGTTGCAGGCCAAATATGTGTGACATTTCTGCGACTTTAGCTTCTAGAGCATTTTTACAACATTATACATAGGTGCTGAATACATAAAAAGCGACTGTTCAGCGACAGACAAGTCGCATCGGCTGAAAGTAGGCCAGAATGTCAGTCCATGTTGGAGCAGGTTTAGATACAGTCTAAAGCATAGATCTCAAAGTCTGTGCACAGAATTTAGCAAGGGCCTCGCACCTTCTGATGCATCAGGTAGGTGCACAATAGCATAGCCTAACCCTCTGTACTTTGGTCTATATTGATGCGGGACATAGACAGCCAGCTGATGACCAATCCATTAGTGCAATGGATGGCTGGAAGCATTTGTCTTTGCCTTTGCAATACCACAGAAGCAATGCATGGTCAATGTACAGCAATGACACACCTGTGTGAACAGCCAGGAGACCCCCCCCCCCATGTTATGTTACATAGTTACATAGTTAGTACGGTCGAAAAAAGACATATGTCCATCACGTTCAACCAGGGAATTAAGGGGTAGGGGTGTGGCGCGATATTGGGGAAGGGATGAGATTTTATATTTCTTCATAAGCATTAATCTTATTTTGTCAATTAGGAACATTCAGCACCCACCCGCTATCAAGGCAGCTGCCTATCATGTCATGCCCTACCTGCACAGGTGTGCTGGCTACTCAAATGATCCAATTAAGGAGGCCATTTAGTCAGCAGCAGCAGAAGTCCTGTGCCTGGACGCTCCAACAGGGGCCAGACACAAGCAGAAGCAGAAGCAGCAGAAGCAGCAGCAGCACCACCTTTTGTTTTTTGGCTGCAGCAGCAGCAAGGCCCACAGGGCTGGCTAGCTGGCTAGCCAGCAAGCAGGTAGCAATGAAAGTAGGAATCTTTCTTTTTAACCCTGTAAGGGGGTGGTGCACTGTACCCGAAGATACTGCCATATCGGGTCAATGCATAGGGCGACGGAAGCAAGCTTCGAAATCGGCCCCCGTTCTCAAAAATCCATTTAATATATGGTCCCCAGATAGGGGACGTATCAGATATTAAACTGATAAGAACAGATTTTAAGTTAGCCCTCAGAACTCACTCAGAGTTCCAAGATCTTATTTGGAACTCAATTTTGTGTTCATCATCAGGTAACATGTTTTTATTTCTTTTCTTAAACACTAATGAAACAAAATAGAACATTTAAAAACAAAATAAGAAACAACATAAAATAGCAAAACCAAACATTACTTTCTAATTAAGCAAAACCAAATTAGAAGGTCATCCCCTTCCTCCATGCAAACACCATTAGAAAGTCTATCAGTCCTCGACTGATATTGCCATTTGCTATATCTTTCTTAACTTGAGACGCTAACCAGCCTGGAATTTTATACGTTTCAACAAAACGGTTCATGTCTGCCTTGAAAGAAAAATAGACTTTATCCCGAGCTTCTTCTTCCCGGTTCTTCAAGCCTATCTTTAGATCCATCATATCTTTGTCAAACGTTTTTCTTTCTGCTTCCGACAAATTTTCCAACAAACCACCAAGCACACCAAAATACTGCACTGGCACATACACTTCCTCCTCTCTCTTCTTCTTCTGCTCTGTAGGTCTTCTAGTTGGAACCTGCTCCACTTCTGGTTCTTTCACTTCAGCTGGTTCCTCTCTGCTTCTTTTTACAGCTTCCTTTTTCTCTGAATTTTTCTCAGACTTTTTCTTAGGACACGAGCCAAGCAGATGGCCCTCCTCACCACACAGATGGCATTTCCTTTTCTTTTGACAATTTTCCACGTCGTGACCCTCCTCTTGACACTTGAAACACCACAAAAACGTGCAATCCTCCTTTCTGTGACCGTACTGTTTACATTTGCGGCAAAAATCTTGCATGCCAGAAAAATACAGATCCCCGTTCACAGAACCAATTTTAAACCGTCCTGGGGGGATCACTAACTTGCCATCTGCCATTTTAAATTTCACATGGAACCTCCACTTGGTGGTCCATAGTCCATATTGATTAAATACCTTGCCTTTAGGCAGAACACTGTCACAGAATCGAGACAAAAAGGTAACGATATCCTCCTCCGAAGTATATGGGCTATACATCCTTATAGTCACCAATCGTTCTCTACGTGGGAAATGTGGAACTATCTCCACCCCTTCCAAAACCGGACATACCTTCTTTTGCTGCAATATGTTCCAAAATGACTCATAGTCCTCTTCAGAAGCCAGCACCACGTCGTAGTATCCACTTCTGGGAAACTCAAGCATGGATAGGATTTGCTCCCTCTTGACTTCCAGCAACTTAAACAGCACTTCTTCCACGACAAAGACAAGGCCTCTTTCCTTCTTCCGGACATCGAGCAGGGAAATACGAACTCCATTCCGAAGTCTCGCAAAAGGCGGCACGCCTTCCGAAGAAAAAACGCAATCTTCCTCCATGTCCATGATGTCCAGACACCTCCCCCACCGAAGTAGGTAGGTGGGGATCGCCTCCCGTTGTCTGGGGACTAAGCCGGCTCCCTGATAGCAGCAGGGGGGTGAAGTCCCTCCGTTAAGAAGGACGATCCCCCCAGGCAAAGGAGCCGGGTACCCCAGACACCCTCTGGCCAGACCAAGTGAGCAGAACTACACTTGATCTTAGCCAAAAGGCCGAGAAGCGATAACCGTGAAAGGGGCGGGCCCAACAAGGTCCCCTTCATGGGCACTATCACTGCTTGCTGTCAGGGAGGCTGCCAGACAATTTTCCATGCACACTCTGGGCTGGGGGGCAGTCAACCACCAGTACACACAGCAGAACCTAAACCCATACCATTATTGCTAAGCAGCAAGACAGGGGCCCATTGCACTCCCACGGGGCCTTTTTAAATGCAATCCATAACCCGGATTTGCCAGGAACCCTTCTTACTCCTCCTACTTGCATGTGACACTGGGCTTAGGATCTGCATAGGAAACACACACACAAGCACACACCTACCTTTGTTGCCTGCAGATGCCTCCTTGGCTGTCCCCAAACGGTATCAAACCAACACCCACGGGAAGCTGTAAGCATAGAGGACATGCCTGCACCCCATTGGACTTACCTGTGTGGGTTAAATCCGGGTTATTTGACAACCTATGGCGGTGATGGTTCTGCTCAGGCAGAGCAGTGCTGATGCTCCTCATAAAGCTGTCGCTGCTGTGAAGGTTCTAGGTGACATCACAAATCCCTTTGGTTACATACACAACAAAGCTGGGTTGTTGTTGTTTACACTCTGCAAGGCCTGTGGAAGTGAGTGACATCATAGCACTGTAGTTCTGAGGGTTCAAGATGGATGCAACAATCTCCTGTTGCTTCTATGAAGGCCGTAATAGACGACATCACCAAACAGCTCCATAGTCACATACACAGCAAAGGAGAGATGTTGTTTACACCTAGTGATGTCAGTGGTATTGAGTGACATCACAGCACAGTGCTAAGGCTCCTGGGCCTGGACACAGCAGCGGCTGCAATATCTCAACGGAGAATACGTTTATATCTATGTGTGTGTGTGCGCATATATATATATATATATATATATATATATATATATATATATTTCTCCGCCGAAATCACTTTTAAACCCATTTCCACCTTTTTTTCCCTTCTCTTCCTCTTACTTTTTTTTCACGTTTTTTTACGTTTTTCTCCTTTTCGCCTCTTTTCTGGGCGTATTATTCTTCTTTTTCTTCTTTTTTTTCGTCTAATGCATACCCCATCAGTGCAGCAATGCTTATTCAATACCGCCAGCAGATGGAGACACTGGGGGATAATTTTCTAAGGATTTATACTGATTTTTCCTGTCTGAATTTGTCGCACAGAAAGTTGCAGGCCAAATATGTGTGACATTTCTGCGACTTTAGCTTCTAGAGCATTTTTACAACATTATACATAGGTGCTGAATACATAAAAAGCGACTGTTCAGCGACAGACAAGTCGCATCGGCTGAAAGTAGGCCAGAATGTCAGTCCATGTTGGAGCAGGTTTAGATACAGTCTAAAGCATAGATCTCAAAGTCTGTGCACAGAATTTAGCAAGGGCCTCGCACCTTCTGATGCATCAGGTAGGTGCACAATAGCATAGCCTAACCCTCTGTACTTTGGTCTATATTGATGCGGGACATAGACAGCCAGCTGATGACCAATCCATTAGTGCAATGGATGGCTGGAAGCATTTGTCTTTGCCTTTGCAATACCACAGAAGCAATGCATGGTCAATGTACAGCAATGACACACCTGTGTGAACAGCCAGGAGACCCCCCCCCCCCATGTTATGTTACATAGTTACATAGTTAGTACGGTCGAAAAAAGACATATGTCCATCACGTTCAACCAGGGAATTAAGGGGTAGGGGTGTGGCGCGATATTGGGGAAGGGATGAGATTTTATATTTCTTCATAAGCATTAATCTTATTTTGTCAATTAGGAACATTCAGCACCCACCCGCTATCAAGGCAGCTGCCTATCATGTCATGCCCTACCTGCACAGGTGTGCTGGCTACTCAAATGATCCAATTAAGGAGGCCATTTAGTCAGCAGCAGCAGAAGTCCTGTGCCTGGACGCTCCAACAGGGGCCAGACACAAGCAGAAGCAGAAGCAGCAGAAGCAGCAGCAGCACCACCACCTTTTGTTTTTTGGCTGCAGCAGCAGCAAGGCCCACAGGGCTGGCTAGCTGGCTAGCCAGCAAGCAGGTAGCAATGAAAGTAGGAATCTTTCTTTTTAACCCTGTAAGGGGGTGGTGCACTGTACCCGAAGATACTGCCATATCGGGTCAATGCATAGGGCGACGGAAGCAAGCTTCGAAATCGGCCCCCGTTCTCAAAAATCCATTTAATATATGGTCCCCAGATAGGGGACGTATCAGATATTAAACTGATAAGAACAGATACTACACTTGATCTTAGCCAAAAGGCCGAGAAGCGATAACTGTGAAAGGGGCGGGCCCAACAAGGTCCCCTTCATGGGCACTATCACTGCTTGCTGTCAGGGAGGCTGCCAGACAATTTTCCATGCACACTCTGGGCTGGGGGGCAGTCAACCACCAGTACACACAGCAGAACCTAAACCCATACCATTATTGCTAAGCAGCAAGACAGGGGCCCATTGCACTCCCACGGGGCCTTTTTAAATGCAATCCATAACCCGGATTTGCCAGGAACCCTTCTTACTCCTCCTACTTGCATGTGACACTGGGCTTAGGATCTGCATAGGAAACACACACACAAGCACACACCTACCTTTGTTGCCTGCAGATGCCTCCTTGGCTGTCCCCAAACGGTATCAAACCAACACCCACGGGAAGCTGTAAGCATAGAGGACATGCCTGCACCCCATTGGACTTACCTGTGTGGGTTAAATCCGGGTTATTTGACAACCTATGGCGGTGATGGTTCTGCTCAGGCAGAGCAGTGCTGATGCTCCTCATAAAGCTGTCGCTGCTGTGAAGGTTCTAGGTGACATCACAAATCCCTTTGGTTACATACACAACAAAGCTGGGTTGTTGTTGTTTACACTCTGCAAGGCCTGTGGAAGTGAGTGACATCATAGCACTGTAGTTCTGAGGGTTCAAGATGGATGCAACAATCTCCTGTTGCTTCTATGAAGGCCGTAATAGACGACATCACCAAACAGCTCCATAGTCACATACACAGCAAAGGAGAGATGTTGTTTACACCTAGTGATGTCAGTGGTATTGAGTGACATCACAGCACAGTGCTAAGGCTCCTGGGCCTGGACACAGCAGCGGCTGCAATATCTCAACGGAGAATACGTTTATATCTATGTGTGTGTGTGCGCATATATATATATATATATATATATATATATATATATATATATATATATATATATATATTTCTCCGCCGAAATCACTTTTAAACCCATTTCCACCTTTTTTTCCCTTCTCTTCCTCTTACTTTTTTTTCACGTTTTTTTACGTTTTTCTCCTTTTCGCCTCTTTTCTGGGCGTATTATTCTTCTTTTTCTTCTTTTTTTTCGTCTAATGCATACCCCATCAGTGCAGCAATGCTTATTCAATACCGCCAGCAGATGGAGACACTGGGGGATAATTTTCTAAGGATTTATACTGATTTTTCCTGTCTGAATTTGTCGCACAGAAAGTTGCAGGCCAAATATGTGTGACATTTCTGCGACTTTAGCTTCTAGAGCATTTTTACAACATTATACATAGGTGCTGAATACATAAAAAGCGACTGTTCAGCGACAGACAAGTCGCATCGGCTGAAAGTAGGCCAGAATGTCAGTCCATGTTGGAGCAGGTTTAGATACAGTCTAAAGCATAGATCTCAAAGTCTGTGCACAGAATTTAGCAAGGGCCTCGCACCTTCTGATGCATCAGGTAGGTGCACAATAGCATAGCCTAACCCTCTGTACTTTGGTCTATATTGATGCGGGACATAGACAGCCAGCTGATGACCAATCCATTAGTGCAATGGATGGCTGGAAGCATTTGTCTTTGCCTTTGCAATACCACAGAAGCAATGCATGGTCAATGTACAGCAATGACACACCTGTGTGAACAGCCAGGAGACCCCCCCCCCCCATGTTATGTTACATAGTTACATAGTTAGTACGGTCGAAAAAAGACATATGTCCATCACGTTCAACCAGGGAATTAAGGGGTAGGGGTGTGGCGCGATATTGGGGAAGGGATGAGATTTTATATTTCTTCATAAGCATTAATCTTATTTTGTCAATTAGGAACATTCAGCACCCACCCGCTATCAAGGCAGCTGCCTATCATGTCATGCCCTACCTGCACAGGTGTGCTGGCTACTCAAATGATCCAATTAAGGAGGCCATTTAGTCAGCAGCAGCAGAAGTCCTGTGCCTGGACGCTCCAACAGGGGCCAGACACAAGCAGAAGCAGAAGCAGCAGAAGCAGCAGCAGCACCACCTTTTGTTTTTTGGCTGCAGCAGCAGCAAGGCCCACAGGGCTGGCTAGCTGGCTAGCCAGCAAGCAGGTAGCAATGAAAGTAGGAATCTTTCTTTTTAACCCTGTAAGGGGGTGGTGCACTGTACCCGAAGATACTGCCATATCGGGTCAATGCATAGGGCGACGGAAGCAAGCTTCGAAATCGGCCCCCGTTCTCAAAAATCCATTTAATATATGGTCCCCAGATAGGGGACGTATCAGATATTAAACTGATAAGAACAGATACTACACTTGATCTTAGCCAAAAGGCCGAGAAGCGATAACCGTGAAAGGGGCGGGCCCAACAAGGTCCCCTTCATGGGCACTATCACTGCTTGCTGTCAGGGAGGCTGCCAGACAATTTTCCATGCACACTCTGGGCTGGGGGGCAGTCAACCACCAGTACACACAGCAGAACCTAAACCCATACCATTATTGCTAAGCAGCAAGACAGGGGCCCATTGCACTCCCACGGGGCCTTTTTAAATGCAATCCATAACCCGGATTTGCCAGGAACCCTTCTTACTCCTCCTACTTGCATGTGACACTGGGCTTAGGATCTGCATAGGAAACACACACACAAGCACACACCTACCTTTGTTGCCTGCAGATGCCTCCTTGGCTGTCCCCAAACGGTATCAAACCAACACCCACGGGAAGCTGTAAGCATAGAGGACATGCCTGCACCCCATTGGACTTACCTGTGTGGGTTAAATCCGGGTTATTTGACAACCTATGGCGGTGATGGTTCTGCTCAGGCAGAGCAGTGCTGATGCTCCTCATAAAGCTGTCGCTGCTGTGAAGGTTCTAGGTGACATCACAAATCCCTTTGGTTACATACACAACAAAGCTGGGTTGTTGTTGTTTACACTCTGCAAGGCCTGTGGAAGTGAGTGACATCATAGCACTGTAGTTCTGAGGGTTCAAGATGGATGCAACAATCTCCTGTTGCTTCTATGAAGGCCGTAATAGACGACATCACCAAACAGCTCCATAGTCACATACACAGCAAAGGAGAGATGTTGTTTACACCTAGTGATGTCAGTGGTATTGAGTGACATCACAGCACAGTGCTAAGGCTCCTGGGCCTGGACACAGCAGCGGCTGCAATATCTCAACGGAGAATACGTTTATATCTATGTGTGTGTGTGCGCATATATATATATATATATATATATATATATATATATATATTTCTCCGCCGAAATCACTTTTAAACCCATTTCCACCTTTTTTTCCCTTCTCTTCCTCTTACTTTTTTTTCACGTTTTTTTACGTTTTTCTCCTTTTCGCCTCTTTTCTGGGCGTATTATTCTTCTTTTTCTTCTTTTTTTTCGTCTAATGCATACCCCATCAGTGCAGCAATGCTTATTCAATACCGCCAGCAGATGGAGACACTGGGGGATAATTTTCTAAGGATTTATACTGATTTTTCCTGTCTGAATTTGTCGCACAGAAAGTTGCAGGCCAAATATGTGTGACATTTCTGCGACTTTAGCTTCTAGAGCATTTTTACAACATTATACATAGGTGCTGAATACATAAAAAGCGACTGTTCAGCGACAGACAAGTCGCATCGGCTGAAAGTAGGCCAGAATGTCAGTCCATGTTGGAGCAGGTTTAGATACAGTCTAAAGCATAGATCTCAAAGTCTGTGCACAGAATTTAGCAAGGGCCTCGCACCTTCTGATGCATCAGGTAGGTGCACAATAGCATAGCCTAACCCTCTGTACTTTGGTCTATATTGATGCGGGACATAGACAGCCAGCTGATGACCAATCCATTAGTGCAATGGATGGCTGGAAGCATTTGTCTTTGCCTTTGCAATACCACAGAAGCAATGCATGGTCAATGTACAGCAATGACACACCTGTGTGAACAGCCAGGAGACCCCCCCCCCCATGTTATGTTACATAGTTACATAGTTAGTACGGTCGAAAAAAGACATATGTCCATCACGTTCAACCAGGGAATTAAGGGGTAGGGGTGTGGCGCGATATTGGGGAAGGGATGAGATTTTATATTTCTTCATAAGCATTAATCTTATTTTGTCAATTAGGAACATTCAGCACCCACCCGCTATCAAGGCAGCTGCCTATCATGTCATGCCCTACCTGCACAGGTGTGCTGGCTACTCAAATGATCCAATTAAGGAGGCCATTTAGTCAGCAGCAGCAGAAGTCCTGTGCCTGGACGCTCCAACAGGGGCCAGACACAAGCAGAAGCAGAAGCAGCAGAAGCAGCAGCAGCACCACCTTTTGTTTTTTGGCTGCAGCAGCAGCAAGGCCCACAGGGCTGGCTAGCTGGCTAGCCAGCAAGCAGGTAGAAATGAAAGTAGGAATCTTTCTTTTTAACCCTGTAAGGGGGTGGTGCACTGTACCCGAAGATACTGCCATATCGGGTCAATGCATAGGGCGACGGAAGCAAGCTTCGAAATCGGCCCCCGTTCTCAAAAATCCATTTAATATATGGTCCCCAGATAGGGGACATATCAGATATTAAACTGATAAGAACAGATACTACACTTGATCTTAGCCAAAAGGCCGAGAAGCGATAGCCGTGAAAGGGGCGGGCCCAACAAGGTCCCCTTCATGGGCACTATCACTGCTTGCTGTCAGGGAGGCTGCCAGACAATTTTCCATGCACACTCTGGGCTGGGGGGCAGTCAACCACCAGTACACACAGCAGAACCTAAACCCATACCATTATTGCTAAGCAGCAAGACAGGGGCCCATTGCACTCCCACGGGGCCTTTTTAAATGCAATCCATAACCCGGATTTGCCAGGAACCCTTCTTACTCCTCCTACTTGCATGTGACACTGGGCTTAGGATCTGCATAGGAAACACACACACAAGCACACACCTACCTTTGTTGCCTGCAGATGCCTCCTTGGCTGTCCCCAAACGGTATCAAACCAACACCCACGGGAAGCTGTAAGCATAGAGGACATGCCTGCACCCCATTGGACTTACCTGTGTGGGTTAAATCCGGGTTATTTGACAACCTATGGCGGTGATGGTTCTGCTCAGGCAGAGCAGTGCTGATGCTCCTCATAAAGCTGTCGCTGCTGTGAAGGTTCTAGGTGACATCACAAATCCCTTTGGTTACATACACAACAAAGCTGGGTTGTTGTTGTTTACACTCTGCAAGGCCTGTGGAAGTGAGTGACATCATAGCACTGTAGTTCTGAGGGTTCAAGATGGATGCAACAATCTCCTGTTGCTTCTATGAAGGCCGTAATAGACGACATCACCAAACAGCTCCATAGTCACATACACAGCAAAGGAGAGATGTTGTTTACACCTAGTGATGTCAGTGGTATTGAGTGACATCACAGCACAGTGCTAAGGCTCCTGGGCCTGGACACAGCAGCGGCTGCAATATCTCAACGGAGAATACGTTTATATCTATGTGTGTGTGTGCGCATATATATATATATATATATATATATATATATATATATATATTTCTCCGCCGAAATCACTTTTAAACCCATTTCCACCTTTTTTTCCCTTCTCTTCCTCTTACTTTTTTTTCACGTTTTTTTACGTTTTTCTCCTTTTCGCCTCTTTTCTGGGCGTATTATTCTTCTTTTTCTTCTTTTTTTTCGTCTAATGCATACCCCATCAGTGCAGCAATGCTTATTCAATACCGCCAGCAGATGGAGACACTGGGGGATAATTTTCTAAGGATTTATACTGATTTTTCCTGTCTGAATTTGTCGCACAGAAAGTTGCAGGCCAAATATGTGTGACATTTCTGCGACTTTAGCTTCTAGAGCATTTTTACAACATTATACATAGGTGCTGAATACATAAAAAGCGACTGTTCAGCGACAGACAAGTCGCATCGGCTGAAAGTAGGCCAGAATGTCAGTCCATGTTGGAGCAGGTTTAGATACAGTCTAAAGCATAGATCTCAAAGTCTGTGCACAGAATTTAGCAAGGGCCTCGCACCTTCTGATGCATCAGGTAGGTGCACAATAGCATAGCCTAACCCTCTGTACTTTGGTCTATATTGATGCGGGACATAGACAGCCAGCTGATGACCAATCCATTAGTGCAATGGATGGCTGGAAGCATTTGTCTTTGCCTTTGCAATACCACAGAAGCAATGCATGGTCAATGTACAGCAATGACACACCTGTGTGAACAGCCAGGAGACCCCCCCCCCCCATGTTATGTTACATAGTTACATAGTTAGTACGGTCGAAAAAAGACATATGTCCATCACGTTCAACCAGGGAATTAAGGGGTAGGGGTGTGGCGCGATATTGGGGAAGGGATGAGATTTTATATTCTTCATAAGCATTAATCTTATTTTGTCAATTAGGAACATTCAGCACCCACCCGCTATCAAGGCAGCTGCCTATCATGTCATGCCCTACCTGCACAGGTGTGCTGGCTACTCAAATGATCCAATTAAGGAGGCCATTTAGTCAGCAGCAGCAGAAGTCCTGTGCCTGGACGCTCCAACAGGGGCCAGACACAAGCAGAAGCAGAAGCAGCAGAAGCAGCAGCAGCACCACCTTTTGTTTTTTGGCTGCAGCAGCAGCAAGGCCCACAGGGCTGGCTAGCTGGCTAGCCAGCAAGCAGGTAGCAATGAAAGTAGGAATCTTTCTTTTTAACCCTGTAAGGGGGTGGTGCACTGTACCCGAAGATACTGCCATATCGGGTCAATGCATAGGGCGACGGAAGCAAGCTTCGAAATCGGCCCCCGTTCTCAAAAATCCATTTAATATATGGTCCCCAGATAGGGGACGTATCAGATATTAAACTGATAAGAACAGATACTACACTTGATCTTAGCCAAAAGGCCGAGAAGCGATAACCGTGAAAGGGGCGGGCCCAACAAGGTCCCCTTCATGGGCACTATCACTGCTTGCTGTCAGGGAGGCTGCCAGACAATTTTCCATGCACACTCTGGGCTGGGGGGCAGTCAACCACCAGTACACACAGCAGAACCTAAACCCATACCATTATTGCTAAGCAGCAAGACAGGGGCCCATTGCACTCCCACGGGGCCTTTTTAAATGCAATCCATAACCCGGATTTGCCAGGAACCCTTCTTACTCCTCCTACTTGCATGTGACACTGGGCTTAGGATCTGCATAGGAAACACACACACAAGCACACACCTACCTTTGTTGCCTGCAGATGCCTCCTTGGCTGTCCCCAAACGGTATCAAACCAACACCCACGGGAAGCTGTAAGCATAGAGGACATGCCTGCACCCCATTGGACTTACCTGTGTGGGTTAAATCCGGGTTATTTGACAACCTATGGCGGTGATGGTTCTGCTCAGGCAGAGCAGTGCTGATGCTCCTCATAAAGCTGTCGCTGCTGTGAAGGTTCTAGGTGACATCACAAATCCCTTTGGTTACATACACAACAAAGCTGGGTTGTTGTTGTTTACACTCTGCAAGGCCTGTGGAAGTGAGTGACATCATAGCACTGTAGTTCTGAGGGTTCAAGATGGATGCAACAATCTCCTGTTGCTTCTATGAAGGCCGTAATAGACGACATCACCAAACAGCTCCATAGTCACATACACAGCAAAGGAGAGATGTTGTTTACACCTAGTGATGTCAGTGGTATTGAGTGACATCACAGCACAGTGCTAAGGCTCCTGGGCCTGGACACAGCAGCGGCTGCAATATCTCAACGGAGAATACGTTTATATCTATGTGTGTGTGTGCGCATATATATATATATATATATATATATATATATATATATATTTCTCCGCCGAAATCACTTTTAAACCCATTTCCACCTTTTTTTCCCTTCTCTTCCTCTTACTTTTTTTTCACGTTTTTTTACGTTTTTCTCCTTTTCGCCTCTTTTCTGGGCGTATTATTCTTCTTTTTCTTCTTTTTTTTCGTCTAATGCATACCCCATCAGTGCAGCAATGCTTATTCAATACCGCCAGCAGATGGAGACACTGGGGGATAATTTTCTAAGGATTTATACTGATTTTTCCTGTCTGAATTTGTCGCACAGAAAGTTGCAGGCCAAATATGTGTGACATTTCTGCGACTTTAGCTTCTAGAGCATTTTTACAACATTATACATAGGTGCTGAATACATAAAAAGCGACTGTTCAGCGACAGACAAGTCGCATCGGCTGAAAGTAGGCCAGAATGTCAGTCCATGTTGGAGCAGGTTTAGATACAGTCTAAAGCATAGATCTCAAAGTCTGTGCACAGAATTTAGCAAGGGCCTCGCACCTTCTGATGCATCAGGTAGGTGCACAATAGCATAGCCTAACCCTCTGTACTTTGGTCTATATTGATGCGGGACATAGACAGCCAGCTGATGACCAATCCATTAGTGCAATGGATGGCTGGAAGCATTTGTCTTTGCCTTTGCAATACCACAGAAGCAATGCATGGTCAATGTACAGCAATGACACACCTGTGTGAACAGCCAGGAGACCCCCCCCCCCATGTTATGTTACATAGTTACATAGTTAGTACGGTCGAAAAAAGACATATGTCCATCACGTTCAACCAGGGAATTAAGGGGTAGGGGTGTGGCGCGATATTGGGGAAGGGATGAGATTTTATATTTCTTCATAAGCATTAATCTTATTTTGTCAATTAGGAACATTCAGCACCCACCCGCTATCAAGGCAGCTGCCTATCATGTCATGCCCTACCTGCACAGGTGTGCTGGCTACTCAAATGATCCAATTAAGGAGGCCATTTAGTCAGCAGCAGCAGAAGTCCTGTGCCTGGACGCTCCAACAGGGGCCAGACACAAGCAGAAGCAGAAGCAGCAGCAGCACCACCTTTTGTTTTTTGGCTGCAGCAGCAGCAAGGCCCACAGGGCTGGCTAGCTGGCTAGCCAGCAAGCAGGTAGCAATGAAAGTAGGAATCTTTCTTTTTAACCCTGTAAGGGGGTGGTGCACTGTACCCGAAGATACTGCCATATCGGGTCAATGCATAGGGCGACGGAAGCAAGCTTCGAAATCGGCCCCCGTTCTCAAAAATCCATTTAATATATGGTCCCCAGATAGGGGACGTATCAGATATTAAACTGATAAGAACAGATACTACACTTGATCTTAGCCAAAAGGCCGAGAAGCGATAACCGTGAAAGGGGCGGGCCCAACAAGGTCCCCTTCATGGGCACTATCACTGCTTGCTGTCAGGGAGGCTGCCAGACAATTTTCCATGCACACTCTGGGCTGGGGGGCAGTCAACCACCAGTACACACAGCAGAACCTAAACCCATACCATTATTGCTAAGCAGCAAGACAGGGGCCCATTGCACTCCCACGGGGCCTTTTTAAATGCAATCCATAACCCGGATTTGCCAGGAACCCTTCTTACTCCTCCTACTTGCATGTGACACTGGGCTTAGGATCTGCATAGGAAACACACACACAAGCACACACCTACCTTTGTTGCCTGCAGATGCCTCCTTGGCTGTCCCCAAACGGTATCAAACCAACACCCACGGGAAGCTGTAAGCATAGAGGACATGCCTGCACCCCATTGGACTTACCTGTGTGGGTTAAATCCGGGTTATTTGACAACCTATGGCGGTGATGGTTCTGCTCAGGCAGAGCAGTGCTGATGCTCCTCATAAAGCTGTCGCTGCTGTGAAGGTTCTAGGTGACATCACAAATCCCTTTGGTTACATACACAACAAAGCTGGGTTGTTGTTGTTTACACTCTGCAAGGCCTGTGGAAGTGAGTGACATCATAGCACTGTAGTTCTGAGGGTTCAAGATGGATGCAACAATCTCCTGTTGCTTCTATGAAGGCCGTAATAGACGACATCACCAAACAGCTCCATAGTCACATACACAGCAAAGGAGAGATGTTGTTTACACCTAGTGATGTCAGTGGTATTGAGTGACATCACAGCACAGTGCTAAGGCTCCTGGGCCTGGACACAGCAGCGGCTGCAATATCTCAACGGAGAATACGTTTATATCTATGTGTGTGTGTGCGCATATATATATATATATATATATATATATATATATATATATTTCTCCGCCGAAATCACTTTTAAACCCATTTCCACCTTTTTTTCCCTTCTCTTCCTCTTACTTTTTTTTCACGTTTTTTTACGTTTTTCTCCTTTTCGCCTCTTTTCTGGGCGTATTATTCTTCTTTTTCTTCTTTTTTTTCGTCTAATGCATACCCCATCAGTGCAGCAATGCTTATTCAATACCGCCAGCAGATGGAGACACTGGGGGATAATTTTCTAAGGATTTATACTGATTTTTCCTGTCTGAATTTGTCGCACAGAAAGTTGCAGGCCAAATATGTGTGACATTTCTGCGACTTTAGCTTCTAGAGCATTTTTACAACATTATACATAGGTGCTGAATACATAAAAAGCGACTGTTCAGCGACAGACAAGTCGCATCGGCTGAAAGTAGGCCAGAATGTCAGTCCATGTTGGAGCAGGTTTAGATACAGTCTAAAGCATAGATCTCAAAGTCTGTGCACAGAATTTAGCAAGGGCCTCGCACCTTCTGATGCATCAGGTAGGTGCACAATAGCATAGCCTAACCCTCTGTACTTTGGTCTATATTGATGCGGGACATAGACAGCCAGCTGATGACCAATCCATTAGTGCAATGGATGGCTGGAAGCATTTGTCTTTGCCTTTGCAATACCACAGAAGCAATGCATGGTCAATGTACAGCAATGACACACCTGTGTGAACAGCCAGGAGACCCCCCCCCCCCCATGTTATGTTACATAGTTACATAGTTAGTACGGTCGAAAAAAGACATATGTCCATCACGTTCAACCAGGGAATTAAGGGGTAGGGGTGTGGCGCGATATTGGGGAAGGGATGAGATTTTATATTTCTTCATAAGCATTAATCTTATTTTGTCAATTAGGAACATTCAGCACCCACCCGCTATCAAGGCAGCTGCCTATCATGTCATGCCCTACCTGCACAGGTGTGCTGGCTACTCAAATGATCCAATTAAGGAGGCCATTTAGTCAGCAGCAGCAGAAGTCCTGTGCCTGGACGCTCCAACAGGGGCCAGACACAAGCAGAAGCAGAAGCAGCAGAAGCAGCAGCAGCACCACCTTTTGTTTTTTGGCTGCAGCAGCAGCAAGGCCCACAGGGCTGGCTAGCTGGCTAGCCAGCAAGCAGGTAGCAATGAAAGTAGGAATCTTTCTTTTTAACCCTGTAAGGGGGTGGTGCACTGTACCCGAAGATACTGCCATATCGGGTCAATGCATAGGGCGACGGAAGCAAGCTTCGAAATCGGCCCCCGTTCTCAAAAATCCATTTAATATATGGTCCCCAGATAGGGGACGTATCAGATATTAAACTGATAAGAACAGATACTACACTTGATCTTAGCCAAAAGGCCGAGAAGCGATAACCGTGAAAGGGGCGGGCCCAACAAGGTCCCCTTCATGGGCACTATCACTGCTTGCTGTCAGGGAGGCTGCCAGACAATTTTCCATGCACACTCTGGGCTGGGGGGCAGTCAACCACCAGTACACACAGCAGAACCTAAACCCATACCATTATTGCTAAGCAGCAAGACAGGGGCCCATTGCACTCCCACGGGGCCTTTTTAAATGCAATCCATAACCCGGATTTGCCAGGAACCCTTCTTACTCCTCCTACTTGCATGTGACACTGGGCTTAGGATCTGCATAGGAAACACACACACAAGCACACACCTACCTTTGTTGCCTGCAGATGCCTCCTTGGCTGTCCCCAAACGGTATCAAACCAACACCCACGGGAAGCTGTAAGCATAGAGGACATGCCTGCACCCCATTGGACTTACCTGTGTGGGTTAAATCCGGGTTATTTGACAACCTATGGCGGTGATGGTTCTGCTCAGGCAGAGCAGTGCTGATGCTCCTCATAAAGCTGTCGCTGCTGTGAAGGTTCTAGGTGACATCACAAATCCCTTTGGTTACATACACAACAAAGCTGGGTTGTTGTTGTTTACACTCTGCAAGGCCTGTGGAAGTGAGTGACATCATAGCACTGTAGTTCTGAGGGTTCAAGATGGATGCAACAATCTCCTGTTGCTTCTATGAAGGCCGTAATAGACGACATCACCAAACAGCTCCATAGTCACATACACAGCAAAGGAGAGATGTTGTTTACACCTAGTGATGTCAGTGGTATTGAGTGACATCACAGCACAGTGCTAAGGCTCCTGGGCCTGGACACAGCAGCGGCTGCAATATCTCAACGGAGAATACGTTTATATCTATGTGTGTGTGTGCGCATATATATATATATATATATATATATATATATATATATTTCTCCGCCGAAATCACTTTTAAACCCATTTCCACCTTTTTTTCCCTTCTCTTCCTCTTACTTTTTTTTCACGTTTTTTTACGTTTTTCTCCTTTTCGCCTCTTTTCTGGGCGTATTATTCTTCTTTTTCTTCTTTTTTTTCGTCTAATGCATACCCCATCAGTGCAGCAATGCTTATTCAATACCGCCAGCAGATGGAGACACTGGGGGATAATTTTCTAAGGATTTATACTGATTTTTCCTGTCTGAATTTGTCGCACAGAAAGTTGCAGGCCAAATATGTGTGACATTTCTGCGACTTTAGCTTCTAGAGCATTTTTACAACATTATACATAGGTGCTGAATACATAAAAAGCGACTGTTCAGCGACAGACAAGTCGCATCGGCTGAAAGTAGGCCAGAATGTCAGTCCATGTTGGAGCAGGTTTAGATACAGTCTAAAGCATAGATCTCAAAGTCTGTGCACAGAATTTAGCAAGGGCCTCGCACCTTCTGATGCATCAGGTAGGTGCACAATAGCATAGCCTAACCCTCTGTACTTTGGTCTATATTGATGCGGGACATAGACAGCCAGCTGATGACCAATCCATTAGTGCAATGGATGGCTGGAAGCATTTGTCTTTGCCTTTGCAATACCACAGAAGCAATGCATGGTCAATGTACAGCAATGACACACCTGTGTGAACAGCCAGGAGACCCCCCCCCCCATGTTATGTTACATAGTTACATAGTTAGTACGGTCGAAAAAAGACATATGTCCATCACGTTCAACCAGGGAATTAAGGGGTAGGGGTGTGGCGCGATATTGGGGAAGGGATGAGATTTTATATTTCTTCATAAGCATTAATCTTATTTTGTCAATTAGGAACATTCAGCACCCACCCGCTATCAAGGCAGCTGCCTATCATGTCATGCCCTACCTGCACAGGTGTGCTGGCTACTCAAATGATCCAATTAAGGAGGCCATTTAGTCAGCAGCAGCAGAAGTCCTGTGCCTGGACGCTCCAACAGGGGCCAGACACAAGCAGAAGCAGAAGCAGCAGAAGCAGCAGCAGCACCACCTTTTGTTTTTTGGCTGCAGCAGCAGCAAGGCCCACAGGGCTGGCTAGCTGGCTAGCCAGCAAGCAGGTAGCAATGAAAGTAGGAATCTTTCTTTTTAACCCTGTAAGGGGGTGGTGCACTGTACCCGAAGATACTGCCATATCGGGTCAATGCATAGGGCGACGGAAGCAAGCTTCGAAATCGGCCCCCGTTCTCAAAAATCCATTTAATATATGGTCCCCAGATAGGGGACGTATCAGATATTAAACTGATAAGAACAGATACTACACTTGATCTTAGCCAAAAGGCCGAGAAGCGATAACCGTGAAAGGGGCGGGCCCAACAAGGTCCCCTTCATGGGCACTATCACTGCTTGCTGTCAGGGAGGCTGCCAGACAATTTTCCATGCACACTCTGGGCTGGGGGGCAGTCAACCACCAGTACACACAGCAGAACCTAAACCCATACCATTATTGCTAAGCAGCAAGACAGGGGCCCATTGCACTCCCACGGGGCCTTTTTAAATGCAATCCATAACCCGGATTTGCCAGGAACCCTTCTTACTCCTCCTACTTGCATGTGACACTGGGCTTAGGATCTGCATAGGAAACACACACACAAGCACACACCTACCTTTGTTGCCTGCAGATGCCTCCTTGGCTGTCCCCAAACGGTATCAAACCAACACCCACGGGAAGCTGTAAGCATAGAGGACATGCCTGCACCCCATTGGACTTACCTGTGTGGGTTAAATCCGGGTTATTTGACAACCTATGGCGGTGATGGTTCTGCTCAGGCAGAGCAGTGCTGATGCTCCTCATAAAGCTGTCGCTGCTGTGAAGGTTCTAGGTGACATCACAAATCCCTTTGGTTACATACACAACAAAGCTGGGTTGTTGTTGTTTACACTCTGCAAGGCCTGTGGAAGTGAGTGACATCATAGCACTGTAGTTCTGAGGGTTCAAGATGGATGCAACAATCTCCTGTTGCTTCTATGAAGGCCGTAATAGACGACATCACCAAACAGCTCCATAGTCACATACACAGCAAAGGAGAGATGTTGTTTACACCTAGTGATGTCAGTGGTATTGAGTGACATCACAGCACAGTGCTAAGGCTCCTGGGCCTGGACACAGCAGCGGCTGCAATATCTCAACGGAGAATACGTTTATATCTATGTGTGTGTGTGCGCATATATATATATATATATATATATATATATATATATATATATATATTTCTCCGCCGAAATCACTTTTAAACCCATTTCCACCTTTTTTTCCCTTCTCTTCCTCTTACTTTTTTTTCACGTTTTTTTACGTTTTTCTCCTTTTCGCCTCTTTTCTGGGCGTATTATTCTTCTTTTTCTTCTTTTTTTTCGTCTAATGCATACCCCATCAGTGCAGCAATGCTTATTCAATACCGCCAGCAGATGGAGACACTGGGGGATAATTTTCTAAGGATTTATACTGATTTTTCCTGTCTGAATTTGTCGCACAGAAAGTTGCAGGCCAAATATGTGTGACATTTCTGCGACTTTAGCTTCTAGAGCATTTTTACAACATTATACATAGGTGCTGAATACATAAAAAGCGACTGTTCAGCGACAGACAAGTCGCATCGGCTGAAAGTAGGCCAGAATGTCAGTCCATGTTGGAGCAGGTTTAGATACAGTCTAAAGCATAGATCTCAAAGTCTGTGCACAGAATTTAGCAAGGGCCTCGCACCTTCTGATGCATCAGGTAGGTGCACAATAGCATAGCCTAACCCTCTGTACTTTGGTCTATATTGATGCGGGACATAGACAGCCAGCTGATGACCAATCCATTAGTGCAATGGATGGCTGGAAGCATTTGTCTTTGCCTTTGCAATACCACAGAAGCAATGCATGGTCAATGTACAGCAATGACACACCTGTGTGAACAGCCAGGAGACCCCCCCCCCCATGTTATGTTACATAGTTACATAGTTAGTACGGTCGAAAAAAGACATATGTCCATCACGTTCAACCAGGGAATTAAGGGGTAGGGGTGTGGCGCGATATTGGGGAAGGGATGAGATTTTATATTTCTTCATAAGCATTAATCTTATTTTGTCAATTAGGAACATTCAGCACCCACCCGCTATCAAGGCAGCTGCCTATCATGTCATGCCCTACCTGCACAGGTGTGCTGGCTACTCAAATGATCCAATTAAGGAGGCCATTTAGTCAGCAGCAGCAGAAGTCCTGTGCCTGGACGCTCCAACAGGGGCCAGACACAAGCAGAAGCAGAAGCAGCAGAAGCAGCAGCAGCACCACCTTTTGTTTTTTGGCTGCAGCAGCAGCAAGGCCCACAGGGCTGGCTAGCTGGCTAGCCAGCAAGCAGGTAGCAATGAAAGTAGGAATCTTTCTTTTTAACCCTGTAAGGGGGTGGTGCACTGTACCCGAAGATACTGCCATATCGGGTCAATGCATAGGGCGACGGAAGCAAGCTTCGAAATCGGCCCCCGTTCTCAAAAATCCATTTAATATATGGTCCCCAGATAGGGGACGTATCAGATATTAAACTGATAAGAACAGATACTACACTTGATCTTAGCCAAAAGGCCGAGAAGCGATAACCGTGAAAGGGGCGGGCCCAACAAGGTCCCCTTCATGGGCACTATCACTGCTTGCTGTCAGGGAGGCTGCCAGACAATTTTCCATGCACACTCTGGGCTGGGGGGCAGTCAACCACCAGTACACACAGCAGAACCTAAACCCATACCATTATTGCTAAGCAGCAAGACAGGGGCCCATTGCACTCCCACGGGGCCTTTTTAAATGCAATCCATAACCCGGATTTGCCAGGAACCCTTCTTACTCCTCCTACTTGCATGTGACACTGGGCTTAGGATCTGCATAGGAAACACACACACAAGCACACACCTACCTTTGTTGCCTGCAGATGCCTCCTTGGCTGTCCCCAAACGGTATCAAACCAACACCCACGGGAAGCTGTAAGCATAGAGGACATGCCTGCACCCCATTGGACTTACCTGTGTGGGTTAAATCCGGGTTATTTGACAACCTATGGCGGTGATGGTTCTGCTCAGGCAGAGCAGTGCTGATGCTCCTCATAAAGCTGTCGCTGCTGTGAAGGTTCTAGGTGACATCACAAATCCCTTTGGTTACATACACAACAAAGCTGGGTTGTTGTTGTTTACACTCTGCAAGGCCTGTGGAAGTGAGTGACATCATAGCACTGTAGTTCTGAGGGTTCAAGATGGATGCAACAATCTCCTGTTGCTTCTATGAAGGCCGTAATAGACGACATCACCAAACAGCTCCATAGTCACATACACAGCAAAGGAGAGATGTTGTTTACACCTAGTGATGTCAGTGGTATTGAGTGACATCACAGCACAGTGCTAAGGCTCCTGGGCCTGGACACAGCAGCGGCTGCAATATCTCAACGGAGAATACGTTTATATATATGTGTGTGTGTGCGCATATATATATATATATATATATATATATATATATATATTTCTCCGCCGAAATCACTTTTAAACCCATTTCCACCTTTTTTTCCCTTCTCTTCCTCTTACTTTTTTTTCACGTTTTTTTACGTTTTTCTCCTTTTCGCCTCTTTTCTGGGCGTATTATTCTTCTTTTTCTTCTTTTTTTTCGTCTAATGCATACCCCATCAGTGCAGCAATGCTTATTCAATACCGCCAGCAGATGGAGACACTGGGGGATAATTTTCTAAGGATTTATACTGATTTTTCCTGTCTGAATTTGTCGCACAGAAAGTTGCAGGCCAAATATGTGTGACATTTCTGCGACTTTAGCTTCTAGAGCATTTTTACAACATTATACATAGGTGCTGAATACATAAAAAGCGACTGTTCAGCGACAGACAAGTCGCATCGGCTGAAAGTAGGCCAGAATGTCAGTCCATGTTGGAGCAGGTTTAGATACAGTCTAAAGCATAGATCTCAAAGTCTGTGCACAGAATTTAGCAAGGGCCTCGCACCTTCTGATGCATCAGGTAGGTGCACAATAGCATAGCCTAACCCTCTGTACTTTGGTCTATATTGATGCGGGACATAGACAGCCAGCTGATGACCAATCCATTAGTGCAATGGATGGCTGGAAGCATTTGTCTTTGCCTTTGCAATACCACAGAAGCAATGCATGGTCAATGTACAGCAATGACACACCTGTGTGAACAGCCAGGAGACCCCCCCCCCCATGTTATGTTACATAGTTACATAGTTAGTACGGTCGAAAAAAGACATATGTCCATCACGTTCAACCAGGGAATTAAGGGGTAGGGGTGTGGCGCGATATTGGGGAAGGGATGAGATTTTATATTTCTTCATAAGCATTAATCTTATTTTGTCAATTAGGAACATTCAGCACCCACCCGCTATCAAGGCAGCTGCCTATCATGTCATGCCCTACCTGCACAGGTGTGCTGGCTACTCAAATGATCCAATTAAGGAGGCCATTTAGTCAGCAGCAGCAGAAGTCCTGTGCCTGGACGCTCCAACAGGGGCCAGACACAAGCAGAAGCAGAAGCAGCAGAAGCAGCAGCAGCACCACCTTTTGTTTTTTGGCTGCAGCAGCAGCAAGGCCCACAGGGCTGGCTAGCTGGCTAGCCAGCAAGCAGGTAGCAATGAAAGTAGGAATCTTTCTTTTTAACCCTGTAAGGGGGTGGTGCACTGTACCCAAAGATACTGCCATATCGGGTCAATGCATAGGGCGACGGAAGCAAGCTTCGAAATCGGCCCCCGTTCTCAAAAATCCATTTAATATATGGTCCCCAGATAGGGGACGTATCAGATATTAAACTGATAAGAACAGATACTACACTTGATCTTAGCCAAAAGGCCGAGAAGCGATAACCGTGAAAGGGGCGGGCCCAACAAGGTCCCCTTCATGGGCACTATCACTGCTTGCTGTCAGGGAGGCTGCCAGACAATTTTCCATGCACACTCTGGGCTGGGGGGCAGGCAACCACCAGTACACACAGCAGAACCTAAACCCATACCATTATTGCTAAGCAGCAAGACAGGGGCCCATTGCACTCCCACGGGGCCTTTTTAAATGCAATCCATAACCCGGATTTGCCAGGAACCCTTCTTACTCCTCCTACTTGCATGTGACACTGGGCTTAGGATCTGCATAGGAAACACACACACAAGCACACACCTACCTTTGTTGCCTGCAGATGCCTCCTTGGCTGTCCCCAAACGGTATCAAACCAACACCCACGGGAAGCTGTAAGCATAGAGGACATGCCTGCACCCCATTGGACTTACCTGTGTGGGTTAAATCCGGGTTATTTGACAACCTATGGCGGTGATGGTTCTGCTCAGGCAGAGCAGTGCTGATGCTCCTCATAAAGCTGTCGCTGCTGTGAAGGTTCTAGGTGACATCACAAATCCCTTTGGTTACATACACAACAAAGCTGGGTTGTTGTTGTTTACACTCTGCAAGGCCTGTGGAAGTGAGTGACATCATAGCACTGTAGTTCTGAGGGTTCAAGATGGATGCAACAATCTCCTGTTGCTTCTATGAAGGCCGTAATAGACGACATCACCAAACAGCTCCATAGTCACATACACAGCAAAGGAGAGATGTTGTTTACACCTAGTGATGTCAGTGGTATTGAGTGACATCACAGCACAGTGCTAAGGCTCCTGGGCCTGGACACAGCAGCGGCTGCAATATCTCAACGGAGAATACGTTTATATCTATGTGTGTGTGTGCGCATATATATATATATATATATATATATATATATATATATATATATATATATTTCTCCGCCGAAATCACTTTTAAACCCATTTCCACCTTTTTTTCCCTTCTCTTCCTCTTACTTTTTTTTCACGTTTTTTTACGTTTTTCTCCTTTTCGCCTCTTTTCTGGGCGTATTATTCTTCTTTTTCTTCTTTTTTTTCGTCTAATGCATACCCCATCAGTGCAGCAATGCTTATTCAATACCGCCAGCAGATGGAGACACTGGGGGATAATTTTCTAAGGATTTATACTGATTTTTCCTGTCTGAATTTGTCGCACAGAAAGTTGCAGGCCAAATATGTGGGACATTTCTGCGACTTTAGCTTCTAGAGCATTTTTACAACATTATACATAGGTGCTGAATACATAAAAAGCGACTGTTCAGCGACAGACAAGTCGCATCGGCTGAAAGTAGGCCAGAATGTCAGTCCATGTTGGAGCAGGTTTAGATACAGTCTAAAGCATAGATCTCAAAGTCTGTGCACAGAATTTAGCAAGGGCCTCGCACCTTCTGATGCATCAGGTAGGTGCACAATAGCATAGCCTAACCCTCTGTACTTTGGTCTATATTGATGCGGGACATAGACAGCCAGCTGATGACCAATCCATTAGTGCAATGGATGGCTGGAAGCATTTGTCTTTGCCTTTGCAATACCACAGAAGCAATGCATGGTCAATGTACAGCAATGACACACCTGTGTGAACAGCCAGGAGACCCCCCCCCCCATGTTATGTTACATAGTTACATAGTTAGTACGGTCGAAAAAAGACATATGTCCATCACGTTCAACCAGGGAATTAAGGGGTAGGGGTGTGGCGCGATATTGGGGAAGGGATGAGATTTTATATTTCTTCATAAGCATTAATCTTATTTTGTCAATTAGGAACATTCAGCACCCACCCGCTATCAAGGCAGCTGCCTATCATGTCATGCCCTACCTGCACAGGTGTGCTGGCTACTCAAATGATCCAATTAAGGAGGCCATTTAGTCAGCAGCAGCAGAAGTCCTGTGCCTGGACGCTCCAACAGGGGCCAGACACAAGCAGAAGCAGAAGCAGCAGCAGCACCACCTTTTGTTTTTTGGCTGCAGCAGCAGCAAGGCCCACAGGGCTGGCTAGCTGGCTAGCCAGCAAGCAGGTAGCAATGAAAGTAGGAATCTTTCTTTTTAACCCTGTAAGGGGGTGGTGCACTGTACCCGAAGATACTGCCATATCGGGTCAATGCATAGGGCGACGGAAGCAAGCTTCGAAATCGGCCCCCGTTCTCAAAAATCCATTTAATATATGGTCCCCAGATAGGGGACGTATCAGATATTAAACTGATAAGAACAGATACTACACTTGATCTTAGCCAAAAGGCCGAGAAGCGATAACCGTGAAAGGGGCGGGCCCAACAAGGTCCCCTTCATGGGCACTATCACTGCTTGCTGTCAGGGAGGCTGCCAGACAATTTTCCATGCACACTCTGGGCTGGGGGGCAGTCAACCACCAGTACACACAGCAGAACCTAAACCCATACCATTATTGCTAAGCAGCAAGACAGGGGCCCATTGCACTCCCACGGGGCCTTTTTAAATGCAATCCATAACCCGGATTTGCCAGGAACCCTTCTTACTCCTCCTACTTGCATGTGACACTGGGCTTAGGATCTGCATAGGAAACACACACACAAGCACACACCTACCTTTGTTGCCTGCAGATGCCTCCTTGGCTGTCCCCAAACGGTATCAAACCAACACCCACGGGAAGCTGTAAGCATAGAGGACATGCCTGCACCCCATTGGACTTACCTGTGTGGGTTAAATCCGGGTTATTTGACAACCTATGGCGGTGATGGTTCTGCTCAGGCAGAGCAGTGCTGATGCTCCTCATAAAGCTGTCGCTGCTGTGAAGGTTCTAGGTGACATCACAAATCCCTTTGGTTACATACACAACAAAGCTGGGTTGTTGTTGTTTACACTCTGCAAGGCCTGTGGAAGTGAGTGACATCATAGCACTGTAGTTCTGAGGGTTCAAGATGGATGCAACAATCTCCTGTTGCTTCTATGAAGGCCGTAATAGACGACATCACCAAACAGCTCCATAGTCACATACACAGCAAAGGAGAGATGTTGTTTACACCTAGTGATGTCAGTGGTATTGAGTGACATCACAGCACAGTGCTAAGGCTCCTGGGCCTGGACACAGCAGCGGCTGCAATATCTCAACGGAGAATACGTTTATATCTATGTGTGTGTGTGCGCATATATATATATATATATATATATATATATATATATATTTCTCCGCCGAAATCACTTTTAAACCCATTTCCACCTTTTTTTCCCTTCTCTTCCTCTTACTTTTTTTTCACGTTTTTTTACGTTTTTCTCCTTTTCGCCTCTTTTCTGGGCGTATTATTCTTCTTTTTCTTCTTTTTTTTCGTCTAATGCATACCCCATCAGTGCAGCAATGCTTATTCAATACCGCCAGCAGATGGAGACACTGGGGGATAATTTTCTAAGGATTTATACTGATTTTTCCTGTCTGAATTTGTCGCACAGAAAGTTGCAGGCCAAATATGTGTGACATTTCTGCGACTTTAGCTTCTAGAGCATTTTTACAACATTATACATAGGTGCTGAATACATAAAAAGCGACTGTTCAGCGACAGACAAGTCGCATCGGCTGAAAGTAGGCCAGAATGTCAGTCCATGTTGGAGCAGGTTTAGATACAGTCTAAAGCATAGATCTCAAAGTCTGTGCACAGAATTTAGCAAGGGCCTCGCACCTTCTGATGCATCAGGTAGGTGCACAATAGCATAGCCTAACCCTCTGTACTTTGGTCTATATTGATGCGGGACATAGACAGCCAGCTGATGACCAATCCATTAGTGCAATGGATGGCTGGAAGCATTTGTCTTTGCCTTTGCAATACCACAGAAGCAATGCATGGTCAATGTACAGCAATGACACACCTGTGTGAACAGCCAGGAGACCCCCCCCCCCCATGTTATGTTACATAGTTACATAGTTAGTACGGTCGAAAAAAGACATATGTCCATCACGTTCAACCAGGGAATTAAGGGGTAGGGGTGTGGCGCGATATTGGGGAAGGGATGAGATTTTATATTTCTTCATAAGCATTAATCTTATTTTGTCAATTAGGAACATTCAGCACCCACCCGCTATCAAGGCAGCTGCCTATCATGTCATGCCCTACCTGCACAGGTGTGCTGGCTACTCAAATGATCCAATTAAGGAGGCCATTTAGTCAGCAGCAGCAGAAGTCCTGTGCCTGGACGCTCCAACAGGGGCCAGACACAAGCAGAAGCAGAAGCAGCAGAAGCAGCAGCAGCACCACCTTTTGTTTTTTGGCTGCAGCAGCAGCAAGGCCCACAGGGCTGGCTAGCTGGCTAGCCAGCAAGCAGGTAGCAATGAAAGTAGGAATCTTTCTTTTTAACCCTGTAAGGGGGTGGTGCACTGTACCCGAAGATACTGCCATATCGGGTCAATGCATAGGGCGACGGAAGCAAGCTTCGAAATCGGCCCCCGTTCTCAAAAATCCATTTAATATATGGTCCCCAGATAGGGGACGTATCAGATATTAAACTGATAAGAACAGATACTACACTTGATCTTAGCCAAAAGGCCGAGAAGCGATAACCGTGAAAGGGGCGGGCCCAACAAGGTCCCCTTCATGGGCACTATCACTGCTTGCTGTCAGGGAGGCTGCCAGACAATTTTCCATGCACACTCTGGGCTGGGGGGCAGTCAACCACCAGTACACACAGCAGAACCTAAACCCATACCATTATTGCTAAGCAGCAAGACAGGGGCCCATTGCACTCCCACGGGGCCTTTTTAAATGCAATCCATAACCCGGATTTGCCAGGAACCCTTCTTACTCCTCCTACTTGCATGTGACACTGGGCTTAGGATCTGCATAGGAAACACACACACAAGCACACACCTACCTTTGTTGCCTGCAGATGCCTCCTTGGCTGTCCCCAAACGGTATCAAACCAACACCCACGGGAAGCTGTAAGCATAGAGGACATGCCTGCACCCCATTGGACTTACCTGTGTGGGTTAAATCCGGGTTATTTGACAACCTATGGCGGTGATGGTTCTGCTCAGGCAGAGCAGTGCTGATGCTCCTCATAAAGCTGTCGCTGCTGTGAAGGTTCTAGGTGACATCACAAATCCCTTTGGTTACATACACAACAAAGCTGGGTTGTTGTTGTTTACACTCTGCAAGGCCTGTGGAAGTGAGTGACATCATAGCACTGTAGTTCTGAGGGTTCAAGATGGATGCAACAATCTCCTGTTGCTTCTATGAAGGCCGTAATAGACGACATCACCAAACAGCTCCATAGTCACATACACAGCAAAGGAGAGATGTTGTTTACACCTAGTGATGTCAGTGGTATTGAGTGACATCACAGCACAGTGCTAAGGCTCCTGGGCCTGGACACAGCAGCGGCTGCAATATCTCAACGGAGAATACGTTTATATCTATGTGTGTGTGTGCGCATATATATATATATATATATATATATATATATATATATTTCTCCGCCGAAATCACTTTTAAACCCATTTCCACCTTTTTTTCCCTTCTCTTCCTCTTACTTTTTTTTCACGTTTTTTTACGTTTTTCTCCTTTTCGCCTCTTTTCTGGGCGTATTATTCTTCTTTTTCTTCTTTTTTTTCGTCTAATGCATACCCCATCAGTGCAGCAATGCTTATTCAATACCGCCAGCAGATGGAGACACTGGGGGATAATTTTCTAAGGATTTATACTGATTTTTCCTGTCTGAATTTGTCGCACAGAAAGTTGCAGGCCAAATATGTGTGACATTTCTGCGACTTTAGCTTCTAGAGCATTTTTACAACATTATACATAGGTGCTGAATACATAAAAAGCGACTGTTCAGCGACAGACAAGTCGCATCGGCTGAAAGTAGGCCAGAATGTCAGTCCATGTTGGAGCAGGTTTAGATACAGTCTAAAGCATAGATCTCAAAGTCTGTGCACAGAATTTAGCAAGGGCCTCGCACCTTCTGATGCATCAGGTAGGTGCACAATAGCATAGCCTAACCCTCTGTACTTTGGTCTATATTGATGCGGGACATAGACAGCCAGCTGATGACCAATCCATTAGTGCAATGGATGGCTGGAAGCATTTGTCTTTGCCTTTGCAATACCACAGAAGCAATGCATGGTCAATGTACAGCAATGACACACCTGTGTGAACAGCCAGGAGACCCCCCCCCCCATGTTATGTTACATAGTTACATAGTTAGTACGGTCGAAAAAAGACATATGTCCATCACGTTCAACCAGGGAATTAAGGGGTAGGGGTGTGGCGCGATATTGGGGAAGGGATGAGATTTTATATTTCTTCATAAGCATTAATCTTATTTTGTCAATTAGGAACATTCAGCACCCACCCGCTATCAAGGCAGCTGCCTATCATGTCATGCCCTACCTGCACAGGTGTGCTGGCTACTCAAATGATCCAATTAAGGAGGCCATTTAGTCAGCAGCAGCAGAAGTCCTGTGCCTGGACGCTCCAACAGGGGCCAGACACAAGCAGAAGCAGAAGCAGCAGAAGCAGCAGCAGCACCACCTTTTGTTTTTTGGCTGCAGCAGCAGCAAGGCCCACAGGGCTGGCTAGCTGGCTAGCCAGCAAGCAGGTAGCAATGAAAGTAGGAATCTTTCTTTTTAACCCTGTAAGGGGGTGGTGCACTGTACCCGAAGATACTGCCATATCGGGTCAATGCATAGGGCGACGGAAGCAAGCTTCGAAATCGGCCCCCGTTCTCAAAAATCCATTTAATATATGGTCCCCAGATAGGGGACGTATCAGATATTAAACTGATAAGAACAGATTTTTTTTTTTTTAACTTGACTACCCTTACGGGGGCAACTTTATTAAAAATTAAATAATGTTAACAAAGTTGTGCAAATATGTCAATAAATACAGTTACATATAAATAACATATTTACAACATATTAAAACATAAAATGGGCACTTGGTGGCTTTACAAGATAGAATTCCATTCTTTTAAAAACCATTTTCTAGATAAAAGCGGAAATCTCTTCTTGTCTAAAAGATAGTACTGGTACATTTCATAAAAACAGATAGATAAAATGTCCTTCACAGATAAAACCTCATGCTTGAACAATAAAATATTCCTGGCCTTCCACAGAGCTGCCTTCACACAGTTTATGATCTTCCATGCAATAGTCTCTTGAGTCCGTGTTGGGCATTCCAGGCAACCATAAAAAAACACTGCAATATTTAAGTCTTTTAGTCCAGTTATCCTTTTTACCAGAGGGAGTATCTTTGTCCATATTTTCTGCGAGTAAAAACAAGTCCATATTAGATGGTGCACGGTCTCCTCTTGTCGGCATCCCTCCCTCGGGCAGGTTGCAGAGTTGGATAATCCTCTTCGGTGCTGGAATGCCCGGCATGGAAGACACTCGTGTGCGCAGCTCCAGGCCAGGTCCTTCTGTGAATTAAAAAGATAATTAATACTCAACATCTTCCAAATCTGTATACACTTCTGTTCGTTAAAATTTTTGATGGGAGTCACGGTACTGGTTTCTTTTATTTCCTTTAGTAGTTTTTTGCTATTGCACAGATCCTGAACCCTTTTACCTTTAAAATTATATAAGTTTAAAATTTTTCCTAAAATCATGTATTGAGGGGGTAAATTCAAAGAATAAGGGCAACTTAAAACTGTAGAAAACCAGCCGTTCCTCCGCATAAAATAACCAGTATTAAAACGAACAAAATAAGACCAGTAGCTATCTTTAAAAACAGTAGTAAAACACATGCTAAAAAACTTTATTAAAAGGAAAGCTTTAAAATCTGGAAAATCCTTACCGCCCCTGGAGTTCGGTTTTATCACAATTTGTCTCTTTAATTTTTCGCTCTTAGAACTCCAAAAGAAAGTAAAACAAGCTTTTGTTATTTTCTTTAGAACCATTTCGGGGGGTGGGAAAACCAGACTTAAATACAATAAAATAGGTAAAAGCACCATTTTTGTAATTAAAACCTTCCCTTCCATTGTAAGTTCTCGCATGTTCCACATACATATTTTCTTATTTATTTTTTGAGCCACCAAGTCCCAGCTATTAAAACCATTATTAGACTCGTCAAAGGAGACACCTAAAATCTGCACCGACTCAGACACAGGGACGGGCACATCATACACAGGCATTCCGCCTATGTTTAAAATGTTACTTTTGTTAAAATTGACTTTAAAACCGGAGGCACAATTAAAATATTGAATCTGTTTTAGCGTCTTCTGAAGCGATGGGGTGTCCCTGCAAAACACCGCAACATCGTCCATGTACCCCACTACCTTCGCCTCTAGTCCCCCTCCTCCTGGCAGGGGGACTCCATGGATCTGCTTATCCTTTCGTATTGTACATAAAAGAGGCTCTATTGCGCAAATGAAGAGTAGTGGGGACAAGGGACACCCCTGCTTCACTCCGGAATTTAAAATCACGCCCTGTGTCTTAAAACCATTTACTAAAATTTTACTAGTACAGTTATCATAAAAAGCTCTAAGAGACAATAAAAAGCCATCAGGTATACCCATTTTCTCTAAAACCTTAAAAAGATAAAAATGTGACACCCTGTCGAAAGCTTTTTCAAAATCTATGGATAAAACCGCCAGCTTTCCTTTTCTTAATTTGGTGTCGCTAATTACATCCTTTAAAAGGTTTAGGTTCTCCCATAAACTCCTCCCAGGCACCCCACAGACTTGGTTTGTATGAATTATTTTATGGATTACGTTCTTTAAGCGGTTAGCACACAGTTTCGCCATTATTTTATAGTCGCAGTTCAGAAGGGTGATTGGTCTCCAGTTTTTGAGTTCCGACCGGTCTCCCTTTTTGAATAGCAGGGAGACATCACCCTTCTTCCATGAGCCTGGGAGGATTTTAGACTTAAAGACTTCCGTAAAAAGGGAGAACAAATCTTCTTTTAAAATACCATAAAAAGTAACATAAAATTCAATGGGTATACCATCCGGCCCAGGCACTTTACCTGTTTTAAAACTCTTGACGGTCTCTAAAATCTCCTGCTCTGAAATATTCTGCAATAAAAAAGACTGTGAGACAGGATCTAAAAAATTGGTGATCTCCTTTAACGAGTCATTCATAAAACATTCATCAATGTGTTTTACATTAAAAAGATCCGCATAAAACTCTTGCACCTTTTTTAAAATACCCTGTACATCATTCACTCCTTCAATGTTTTCTATTAACCTTCTATTTTCATGTATTTTCTTAAAAAAATACCTGGAGCAGGTCTCGTTTTCCTCAAGATGCTGTATTCGAGACCTAAAGATAATTTCTTTTCCTTTCTGCTCCAGGCACTTAGTTATTTCTTTTTTAAGATCATGTACCTCCTTCTCCACCTCCATCCCATGTGCTCTGAATTTGTACAGGGTTTGCAGACGAGTATTTAGGATATTATAAAATTCACGTTTTTCTTTAGCTTTCCTAACCCCAACACGGATAAAAAATTCTTTTATTTTTAGTTTCATTTTTTCCCACCAGATACTGGTGGGAGTGTTGGGGTCTTTTACTCGTCTGCATTCCTTGTAAAAGGTGATAAAATCTGATAAAACCTGCGGATCTTCTAAAAGGGACACGTTTAACTTCCAGGCATTCCTACCAGTTCTCCTTTTAAAATCACTTTTAACTTTAAAATACAATAATTTATGGTCAGAAAAAACATTGGTAAAAAGATCACAGTTAAAAGGCAGTACTTGATAAGAACAAAAAATAAAATCTATCCTGGAGCTACAGCTTGCATTGCTCCAGGTAACACCGTCTTCCTCTGGTACGTTAAAATTACATTTTTTAAAAACATCAATGAGATTAAAATCTAAAATCAAGTTTTTTAACATAAAAGACGTCTTATCATAGTTCCTACTCACTGCGTTCGAAAAACGGCGTTCTCCCCTTAAAATACAATTAAAATCACCTGATAAAACAAGAGGACTAGAATTGTTAATAAAAAGGGGTAAAATCTCCAACATTTTTATTCTTTCATTCTTATCAGGAGAACCATAAAAATTTAAAAACTGCCATTTAATACCATTAATAAAAGCGCTGACCAATAAAATTCTGCCTGGTAAAATTTCGTTAAAACTCTCAATTAAAACGTTCCCTTTAAAAAGTATGGCGACCCCTGCTGATCTGGACTCATTTGATCCAGACCAGACTGATGGACCGTGCACCCAATCATCTTCATATTCTTTATAATTTAATCTGTGCGGGATGCCACATTCCTGCAGGAAAAGGACGGAAGCAGCAAAAACCGACAAGTAATTAAATAGGGCAACCCTTCTTACTCTGGCGCTCACACTTCTCACGTTCAAGGACAGACCGGACAACTCAGCCATGGGAATGTACAAGAAAACGTCTTACACCTCTGATTCCCCCTCCGAAGCCTCATACCCCCCAAAATCTGACTCAACTGTACGCATAGAGGAAGCAGGAGAGGAGGCACCATCACTCAGCCGACCCCCCTCCTCCATCATGATTGAGGCATAGTTGTTCTCGGGCATCCTGGCAATCAGGGCTCCAGACTCTTTGGGTTCTTCCACCTCTTGCCCCTCCATAGGGGTCGGGTGTTCACTTAGTTCCGTCTCTGGTACCTCAGAGACGGTCACCCCTGAAACCTCCTCCTGGCAGGGAGGAGAGGGGGTATCCCCTATGGGGACCTGTGGAGGAACGTCACTTGGGTTCCCTGCATCCGCAGGTACTTCCATCGGCTCCCCCTGGACCGCCTCCGAATAGAGTCTTCTGGAGCCCCTCCGCCTTTTAACCTTCACCTCTCCACCCGGGTCATCGCTCTCAGGGGGACCCTGAGCCAGAGGTTGCTGAGGAGCGGATTCGGCCGTCGTCCGCTCCTCTCTTAACCCAGCATGCTCCTGGGGGCCAGTTTTTTCACCACTTGCACGTTTTTTGGCCATCCTCTGCTCTTTAGGGTCCCCTCCTTTTGCCTGAGGGGGGTCTTTCTCCTTCTCCATCTCACCGCTTACCTCTTGTGGGGGGGTAATCACTGGCTCTGCTTGCCTCGGCTGGTGTCCCGGTTGCTGTCCTTGCTGCCTCCAGGGTTGCCACTGCTGCTCCGTCCTATGTCTGTGGGGACAAGAGGAGAAAAGGTGACCGAATTGTTGACAGAAATTGCACCTCCCAGTTTTCTTTTGTGTGTCCATATCTGTGACACTTCCTGCAGTAGCTTGGCATCCCCGCATAAAAGAGGTCGCCACACATATTATTTATTTTAAAACGAGCTGGTGGTAGTTGTATTCCCCCTGGCAATCTGTCATCTTTTTTGCATGTAACCTGAAATCTCCACTTAGATGTCCAGATGCCACAGCTGTTCATGATTTTTCCTCTGCACTCAACCTTACTAAAATAGACTTGTAAAAACAACTCAACATCGTGTAGGTTGGCGAAAGGGGAATACATCTTTACTACCACCAGCTTAATATCGTCTAGAACGTGCTCAATAATCCGGACACCCTGAAGCTTTTTGTCTTTACTCGCAGCAGCTCTGGTAACAAAATCTCTGTGGATGCCATTTTGTGTGAACGTCACATCAAAAATTTTACGCTTCGGGTAGTCCTGGATTGCCAATATCTCGCCCTTCTGTATTCCGAAAACTCCTCCGAGCACGTCCTCTACTACGAATTTCAAATCGTCCGCCCTTTTGGTATCATCCGTGAGAATGACTCTCACGGTGTTTTTGATCCTTGCGTATGCCGGCACAGAACCTGGATCCGGATCATCATCCATGGTTCTAACCTCTCTCCACCCAAAGGTCTTGAGAGGCGATCGCTACTCGTTACCCTGGGACTAGGCCCTCTCCCCAATAGCAACAAGTGGGTGAAGCCCAGGCAATAAACCTGGGCGATCCCACAAGGCCGAGGAGAGGGGTACCCGAGTACCTTCTGACCAGATCTCCTGTATTACTACACTTGATCTTAGCCAAAAGGCCGAGAAGCGATAACCGTGAAAGGGGCGGGCCCAACAAGGTCCCCTTCATGGGCACTATCACTGCTTGCTGTCAGGGAGGCTGCCAGACAATTTTCCATGCACACTCTGGGCTGGGGGGCAGTCAACCACCAGTACACACAGCAGAACCTAAACCCATACCATTATTGCTAAGCAGCAAGACAGGGGCCCATTGCACTCCCACGGGGCCTTTTTAAATGCAATCCATAACCCGGATTTGCCAGGAACCCTTCTTACTCCTCCTACTTGCATGTGACACTGGGCTTAGGATCTGCATAGGAAACACACACACAAGCACACACCTACCTTTGTTGCCTGCAGATGCCTCCTTGGCTGTCCCCAAACGGTATCAAACCAACACCCACGGGAAGCTGTAAGCATAGAGGACATGCCTGCACCCCATTGGACTTACCTGTGTGGGTTAAATCCGGGTTATTTGACAACCTATGGCGGTGATGGTTCTGCTCAGGCAGAGCAGTGCTGATGCTCCTCATAAAGCTGTCGCTGCTGTGAAGGTTCTAGGTGACATCACAAATCCCTTTGGTTACATACACAACAAAGCTGGGTTGTTGTTGTTTACACTCTGCAAGGCCTGTGGAAGTGAGTGACATCATAGCACTGTAGTTCTGAGGGTTCAAGATGGATGCAACAATCTCCTGTTGCTTCTATGAAGGCCGTAATAGACGACATCACCAAACAGCTCCATAGTCACATACACAGCAAAGGAGAGATGTTGTTTACACCTAGTGATGTCAGTGGTATTGAGTGACATCACAGCACAGTGCTAAGGCTCCTGGGCCTGGACACAGCAGCGGCTGCAATATCTCAACGGAGAATACGTTTATATCTATGTGTGTGTGTGCGCATATATATATATATATATATATATATATATATATATATATATATATTTCTCCGCCGAAATCACTTTTAAACCCATTTCCACCTTTTTTTCCCTTCTCTTCCTCTTACTTTTTTTTCACGTTTTTTTACGTTTTTCTCCTTTTCGCCTCTTTTCTGGGCGTATTATTCTTCTTTTTCTTCTTTTTTTTCGTCTAATGCATACCCCATCAGTGCAGCAATGCTTATTCAATACCGCCAGCAGATGGAGACACTGGGGGATAATTTTCTAAGGATTTATACTGATTTTTCCTGTCTGAATTTGTCGCACAGAAAGTTGCAGGCCAAATATGTGTGACATTTCTGCGACTTTAGCTTCTAGAGCATTTTTACAACATTATACATAGGTGCTGAATACATAAAAAGCGACTGTTCAGCGACAGACAAGTCGCATCGGCTGAAAGTAGGCCAGAATGTCAGTCCATGTTGGAGCAGGTTTAGATACAGTCTAAAGCATAGATCTCAAAGTCTGTGCACAGAATTTAGCAAGGGCCTCGCACCTTCTGATGCATCAGGTAGGTGCACAATAGCATAGCCTAACCCTCTGTACTTTGGTCTATATTGATGCGGGACATAGACAGCCAGCTGATGACCAATCCATTAGTGCAATGGATGGCTGGAAGCATTTGTCTTTGCCTTTGCAATACCACAGAAGCAATGCATGGTCAATGTACAGCAATGACACACCTGTGTGAACAGCCAGGAGACCCCCCCCCCCATGTTATGTTACATAGTTACATAGTTAGTACGGTCGAAAAAAGACATATGTCCATCACGTTCAACCAGGGAATTAAGGGGTAGGGGTGTGGCGCGATATTGGGGAAGGGATGAGATTTTATATTTCTTCATAAGCATTAATCTTATTTTGTCAATTAGGAACATTCAGCACCCACCCGCTATCAAGGCAGCTGCCTATCATGTCATGCCCTACCTGCACAGGTGTGCTGGCTACTCAAATGATCCAATTAAGGAGGCCATTTAGTCAGCAGCAGCAGAAGTCCTGTGCCTGGACGCTCCAACAGGGGCCAGACACAAGCAGAAGCAGAAGCAGCAGAAGCAGCAGCAGCACCACCTTTTGTTTTTTGGCTGCAGCAGCAGCAAGGCCCACAGGGCTGGCTAGCTGGCTAGCCAGCAAGCAGGTAGCAATGAAAGTAGGAATCTTTCTTTTTAACCCTGTAAGGGGGTGGTGCACTGTACCCGAAGATACTGCCATATCGGGTCAATGCATAGGGCGACGGAAGCAAGCTTCGAAATCGGCCCCCGTTCTCAAAAATCCATTTAATATATGGTCCCCAGATAGGGGACGTATCAGATATTAAACTGATAAGAACAGATACTACACTTGATCTTAGCCAAAAGGCCGAGAAGCGATAACCGTGAAAGGGGCGGGCCCAACAAGGTCCCCTTCATGGGCACTATCACTGCTTGCTGTCAGGGAGGCTGCCAGACAATTTTCCATGCACACTCTGGGCTGGGGGGCAGTCAACCACCAGTACACACAGCAGAACCTAAACCCATACCATTATTGCTAAGCAGCAAGACAGGGGCCCATTGCACTCCCACGGGGCCTTTTTAAATGCAATCCATAACCCGGATTTGCCAGGAACCCTTCTTACTCCTCCTACTTGCATGTGACACTGGGCTTAGGATCTGCATAGGAAACACACACACAAGCACACACCTACCTTTGTTGCCTGCAGATGCCTCCTTGGCTGTCCCCAAACGGTATCAAACCAACACCCACGGGAAGCTGTAAGCATAGAGGACATGCCTGCACCCCATTGGACTTACCTGTGTGGGTTAAATCCGGGTTATTTGACAACCTATGGCGGTGATGGTTCTGCTCAGGCAGAGCAGTGCTGATGCTCCTCATAAAGCTGTCGCTGCTGTGAAGGTTCTAGGTGACATCACAAATCCCTTTGGTTACATACACAACAAAGCTGGGTTGTTGTTGTTTACACTCTGCAAGGCCTGTGGAAGTGAGTGACATCATAGCACTGTAGTTCTGAGGGTTCAAGATGGATGCAACAATCTCCTGTTGCTTCTATGAAGGCCGTAATAGACGACATCACCAAACAGCTCCATAGTCACATACACAGCAAAGGAGAGATGTTGTTTACACCTAGTGATGTCAGTGGTATTGAGTGACATCACAGCACAGTGCTAAGGCTCCTGGGCCTGGACACAGCAGCGGCTGCAATATCTCAACGGAGAATACGTTTATATCTATGTGTGTGTGTGCGCATATATATATATATATATATATATATATATATATATTTCTCCGCCGAAATCACTTTTAAACCCATTTCCACCTTTTTTTCCCTTCTCTTCCTCTTACTTTTTTTTCACGTTTTTTTACGTTTTTCTCCTTTTCGCCTCTTTTCTGGGCGTATTATTCTTCTTTTTCTTCTTTTTTTTTCGTCTAATGCATACCCCATCAGTGCAGCAATGCTTATTCAATACCGCCAGCAGATGGAGACACTGGGGGATAATTTTCTAAGGATTTATACTGATTTTTCCTGTCTGAATTTGTCGCACAGAAAGTTGCAGGCCAAATATGTGTGACATTTCTGCGACTTTAGCTTCTAGAGCATTTTTACAACATTATACATAGGTGCTGAATACATAAAAAGCGACTGTTCAGCGACAGACAAGTCGCATCGGCTGAAAGTAGGCCAGAATGTCAGTCCATGTTGGAGCAGGTTTAGATACAGTCTAAAGCATAGATCTCAAAGTCTGTGCACAGAATTTAGCAAGGGCCTCGCACCTTCTGATGCATCAGGTAGGTGCACAATAGCATAGCCTAACCCTCTGTACTTTGGTCTATATTGATGCGGGACATAGACAGCCAGCTGATGACCAATCCATTAGTGCAATGGATGGCTGGAAGCATTTGTCTTTGCCTTTGCAATACCACAGAAGCAATGCATGGTCAATGTACAGCAATGACACACCTGTGTGAACAGCCAGGAGACCCCCCCCCCCATGTTATGTTACATAGTTACATAGTTAGTACGGTCGAAAAAAGACATATGTCCATCACGTTCAACCAGGGAATTAAGGGGTAGGGGTGTGGCGCGATATTGGGGAAGGGATGAGATTTTATATTTCTTCATAAGCATTAATCTTATTTTGTCAATTAGGAACATTCAGCACCCACCCGCTATCAAGGCAGCTGCCTATCATGTCATGCCCTACCTGCACAGGTGTGCTGGCTACTCAAATGATCCAATTAAGGAGGCCATTTAGTCAGCAGCAGCAGAAGTCCTGTGCCTGGACGCTCCAACAGGGGCCAGACACAAGCAGAAGCAGAAGCAGCAGAAGCAGCAGCAGCACCACCTTTTGTTTTTTGGCTGCAGCAGCAGCAAGGCCCACAGGGCTGGCTAGCTGGCTAGCCAGCAAGCAGGTAGCAATGAAAGTAGGAATCTTTCTTTTTAACCCTGTAAGGGGGTGGTGCACTGTACCCGAAGATACTGCCATATCGGGTCAATGCATAGGGCGACGGAAGCAAGCTTCGAAATCGGCCCCCGTTCTCAAAAATCCATTTAATATATGGTCCCCAGATAGGGGACGTATCAGATATTAAACTGATAAGAACAGATACTACACTTGATCTTAGCCAAAAGGCCGAGAAGCGATAACCGTGAAAGGGGCGGGCCCAACAAGGTCCCCTTCATGGGCACTATCACTGCTTGCTGTCAGGGAGGCTGCCAGACAATTTTCCATGCACACTCTGGGCTGGGGGGCAGTCAACCACCAGTACACACAGCAGAACCTAAACCCATACCATTATTGCTAAGCAGCAAGACAGGGGCCCATTGCACTCCCACGGGGCCTTTTTAAATGCAATCCATAACCCGGATTTGCCAGGAACCCTTCTTACTCCTCCTACTTGCATGTGACACTGGGCTTAGGATCTGCATAGGAAACACACACACAAGCACACACCTACCTTTGTTGCCTGCAGATGCCTCCTTGGCTGTCCCCAAACGGTATCAAACCAACACCCACGGGAAGCTGTAAGCATAGAGGACATGCCTGCACCCCATTGGACTTACCTGTGTGGGTTAAATCCGGGTTATTTGACAACCTATGGCGGTGATGGTTCTGCTCAGGCAGAGCAGTGCTGATGCTCCTCATAAAGCTGTCGCTGCTGTGAAGGTTCTAGGTGACATCACAAATCCCTTTGGTTACATACACAACAAAGCTGGGTTGTTGTTGTTTACACTCTGCAAGGCCTGTGGAAGTGAGTGACATCATAGCACTGTAGTTCTGAGGGTTCAAGATGGATGCAACAATCTCCTGTTGCTTCTATGAAGGCCGTAATAGACGACATCACCAAACAGCTCCATAGTCACATACACAGCAAAGGAGAGATGTTGTTTACACCTAGTGATGTCAGTGGTATTGAGTGACATCACAGCACAGTGCTAAGGCTCCTGGGCCTGGACACAGCAGCGGCTGCAATATCTCAACGGAGAATACGTTTATATCTATGTGTGTGTGTGCGCATATATATATATATATATATATATATATATATATATATATATTTCTCCGCCGAAATCACTTTTAAACCCATTTCCACCTTTTTTTCCCTTCTCTTCCTCTTACTTTTTTTTCACGTTTTTTTACGTTTTTCTCCTTTTCGCCTCTTTTCTGGGCGTATTATTCTTCTTTTTCTTCTTTTTTTTCGTCTAATGCATACCCCATCAGTGCAGCAATGCTTATTCAATACCGCCAGCAGATGGAGACACTGGGGGATAATTTTCTAAGGATTTATACTGATTTTTCCTGTCTGAATTTGTCGCACAGAAAGTTGCAGGCCAAATATGTGTGACATTTCTGCGACTTTAGCTTCTAGAGCATTTTTACAACATTATACATAGGTGCTGAATACATAAAAAGCGACTGTTCAGCGACAGACAAGTCGCATCGGCTGAAAGTAGGCCAGAATGTCAGTCCATGTTGGAGCAGGTTTAGATACAGTCTAAAGCATAGATCTCAAAGTCTGTGCACAGAATTTAGCAAGGGCCTCGCACCTTCTGATGCATCAGGTAGGTGCACAATAGCATAGCCTAACCCTCTGTACTTTGGTCTATATTGATGCGGGACATAGACAGCCAGCTGATGACCAATCCATTAGTGCAATGGATGGCTGGAAGCATTTGTCTTTGCCTTTGCAATACCACAGAAGCAATGCATGGTCAATGTACAGCAATGACACACCTGTGTGAACAGCCAGGAGACCCCCCCCCCCATGTTATGTTACATAGTTACATAGTTAGTACGGTCGAAAAAAGACATATGTCCATCACGTTCAACCAGGGAATTAAGGGGTAGGGGTGTGGCGCGATATTGGGGAAGGGATGAGATTTTATATTTCTTCATAAGCATTAATCTTATTTTGTCAATTAGGAACATTCAGCACCCACCCGCTATCAAGGCAGCTGCCTATCATGTCATGCCCTACCTGCACAGGTGTGCTGGCTACTCAAATGATCCAATTAAGGAGGCCATTTAGTCAGCAGCAGCAGAAGTCCTGTGCCTGGACGCTCCAACAGGGGCCAGACACAAGCAGAAGCAGAAGCAGCAGAAGCAGCAGCAGCACCACCTTTTGTTTTTTGGCTGCAGCAGCAGCAAGGCCCACAGGGCTGGCTAGCTGGCTAGCCAGCAAGCAGGTAGCAATGAAAGTAGGAATCTTTCTTTTTAACCCTGTAAGGGGGTGGTGCACTGTACCCGAAGATACTGCCATATCGGGTCAATGCATAGGGCGACGGAAGCAAGCTTCGAAATCGGCCCCCGTTCTCAAAAATCCATTTAATATATGGTCCCCAGATAGGGGACGTATCAGATATTAAACTGATAAGAACAGATACTACACTTGATCTTAGCCAAAAGGCCGAGAAGCGATAACCGTGAAAGGGGCGGGCCCAACAAGGTCCCCTTCATGGGCACTATCACTGCTTGCTGTCAGGGAGGCTGCCAGACAATTTTCCATGCACACTCTGGGCTGGGGGGCAGTCAACCACCAGTACACACAGCAGAACCTAAACCCATACCATTATTGCTAAGCAGCAAGACAGGGGCCCATTGCACTCCCACGGGGCCTTTTTAAATGCAATCCATAACCCGGATTTGCCAGGAACCCTTCTTACTCCTCCTACTTGCATGTGACACTGGGCTTAGGATCTGCATAGGAAACACACACACAAGCACACACCTACCTTTGTTGCCTGCAGATGCCTCCTTGGCTGTCCCCAAACGGTATCAAACCAACACCCACGGGAAGCTGTAAGCATAGAGGACATGCCTGCACCCCATTGGACTTACCTGTGTGGGTTAAATCCGGGTTATTTGACAACCTATGGCGGTGATGGTTCTGCTCAGGCAGAGCAGTGCTGATGCTCCTCATAAAGCTGTCGCTGCTGTGAAGGTTCTAGGTGACATCACAAATCCCTTTGGTTACATACACAACAAAGCTGGGTTGTTGTTGTTTACACTCTGCAAGGCCTGTGGAAGTGAGTGACATCATAGCACTGTAGTTCTGAGGGTTCAAGATGGATGCAACAATCTCCTGTTGCTTCTATGAAGGCCGTAATAGACGACATCACCAAACAGCTCCATAGTCACATACACAGCAAAGGAGAGATGTTGTTTACACCTAGTGATGTCAGTGGTATTGAGTGACATCACAGCACAGTGCTAAGGCTCCTGGGCCTGGACACAGCAGCGGCTGCAATATCTCAACGGAGAATACGTTTATATCTATGTGTGTGTGTGCGCATATATATATATATATATATATATATATATATATATATATATATTTCTCCGCCGAAATCACTTTTAAACCCATTTCCACCTTTTTTTCCCTTCTCTTCCTCTTACTTTTTTTTCACGTTTTTTTACGTTTTTCTCCTTTTCGCCTCTTTTCTGGGCGTATTATTCTTCTTTTTCTTCTTTTTTTTCGTCTAATGCATACCCCATCAGTGCAGCAATGCTTATTCAATACCGCCAGCAGATGGAGACACTGGGGGATAATTTTCTAAGGATTTATACTGATTTTTCCTGTCTGAATTTGTCGCACAGAAAGTTGCAGGCCAAATATGTGTGACATTTCTGCGACTTTAGCTTCTAGAGCATTTTTACAACATTATACATAGGTGCTGAATACATAAAAAGCGACTGTTCAGCGACAGACAAGTCGCATCGGCTGAAAGTAGGCCAGAATGTCAGTCCATGTTGGAGCAGGTTTAGATACAGTCTAAAGCATAGATCTCAAAGTCTGTGCACAGAATTTAGCAAGGGCCTCGCACCTTCTGATGCATCAGGTAGGTGCACAATAGCATAGCCTAACCCTCTGTACTTTGGTCTATATTGATGCGGGACATAGACAGCCAGCTGATGACCAATCCATTAGTGCAATGGATGGCTGGAAGCATTTGTCTTTGCCTTTGCAATACCACAGAAGCAATGCATGGTCAATGTACAGCAATGACACACCTGTGTGAACAGCCAGGAGACCCCCCCCCCCATGTTATGTTACATAGTTACATAGTTAGTACGGTCGAAAAAAGACATATGTCCATCACGTTCAACCAGGGAATTAAGGGGTAGGGGTGTGGCGCGATATTGGGGAAGGGATGAGATTTTATATTTCTTCATAAGCATTAATCTTATTTTGTCAATTAGGAACATTCAGCACCCACCCGCTATCAAGGCAGCTGCCTATCATGTCATGCCCTACCTGCACAGGTGTGCTGGCTACTCAAATGATCCAATTAAGGAGGCCATTTAGTCAGCAGCAGCAGAAGTCCTGTGCCTGGACGCTCCAACAGGGGCCAGACACAAGCAGAAGCAGAAGCAGCAGAAGCAGCAGCAGCACCACCTTTTGTTTTTTGGCTGCAGCAGCAGCAAGGCCCACAGGGCTGGCTAGCTGGCTAGCCAGCAAGCAGGTAGCAATGAAAGTAGGAATCTTTCTTTTTAACCCTGTAAGGGGGTGGTGCACTGTACCCGAAGATTCTGCCATATCGGGTCAATGCATAGGGCGACGGAAGCAAGCTTCGAAATCGGCCCCCGTTCTCAAAAATCCATTTAATATATGGTCCCCAGATAGGGGACGTATCAGATATTAAACTGATAAGAACAGATACTACACTTGATCTTAGCCAAAAGGCCGAGAAGCGATAACCGTGAAAGGGGCGGGCCCAACAAGGTCCCCTTCATGGGCACTATCACTGCTTGCTGTCAGGGAGGCTGCCAGACAATTTTCCATGCACACTCTGGGCTGGGGGGCAGTCAACCACCAGTACACACAGCAGAACCTAAACCCATACCATTATTGCTAAGCAGCAAGACAGGGGCCCATTGCACTCCCACGGGGCCTTTTTAAATGCAATCCATAACCCGGATTTGCCAGGAACCCTTCTTACTCCTCCTACTTGCATGTGACACTGGGCTTAGGATCTGCATAGGAAACACACACACAAGCACACACCTACCTTTGTTGCCTGCAGATGCCTCCTTGGCTGTCCCCAAACGGTATCAAACCAACACCCACGGGAAGCTGTAAGCATAGAGGACATGCCTGCACCCCATTGGACTTACCTGTGTGGGTTAAATCCGGGTTATTTGACAACCTATGGCGGTGATGGTTCTGCTCAGGCAGAGCAGTGCTGATGCTCCTCATAAAGCTGTCGCTGCTGTGAAGGTTCTAGGTGACATCACAAATCCCTTTGGTTACATACACAACAAAGCTGGGTTGTTGTTGTTTACACTCTGCAAGGCCTGTGGAAGTGAGTGACATCATAGCACTGTAGTTCTGAGGGTTCAAGATGGATGCAACAATCTCCTGTTGCTTCTATGAAGGCCGTAATAGACGACATCACCAAACAGCTCCATAGTCACATACACAGCAAAGGAGAGATGTTGTTTACACCTAGTGATGTCAGTGGTATTGAGTGACATCACAGCACAGTGCTAAGGCTCCTGGGCCTGGACACAGCAGCGGCTGCAATATCTCAACGGAGAATACGTTTATATCTATGTGTGTGTGTGCGCATATATATATATATATATATATATATATATATATATATATATATATATATATATATTTCTCCGCCGAAATCACTTTTAAACCCATTTCCACCTTTTTTTCCCTTCTCTTCCTCTTACTTTTTTTTCACGTTTTTTTACGTTTTTCTCCTTTTCGCCCTCTTTTCTGGGCGTATTATTCTTCTTTTTCTTCTTTTTTTCGTCTAATGCATACCCCATCAGTGCAGCAATGCTTATTCAATACCGCCAGCAGATGGAGACACTGGGGGATAATTTTCTAAGGATTTATACTGATTTTTCCTGTCTGAATTTGTCGCACAGAAAGTTGCAGGCCAAATATGTGTGACATTTCTGCGACTTTAGCTTCTAGAGCATTTTTACAACATTATACATAGGTGCTGAATACATAAAAAAGCGACTGTTCAGCGACAGACAAGTCGCATCGGCTGAAAGTAGGCCAGAATGTCAGTCCATGTTGGAGCAGGTTTAGATACAGTCTAAAGCATAGATCTCAAAGTCTGTGCACAGAATTTAGCAAGGGCCTCGCACCTTCTGATGCATCAGGTAGGTGCACAATAGCATAGCCTAACCCTCTGTACTTTGTCTATATTGATGCGGGACATAGACAGCCAGCTGATGACCAATCCATTAGTGCAATGGATGGCTGGAAGCATTTGTCTTTGCCTTTGCAATACCACAGAAGCAATGCATGGTCAATGTACAGCAATGACACACCTGTGTGAACAGCCAGGAGACCCCCCCCCCCCATGTTAGTTACATAGTTACATAGTTAGTACGGTCGAAAAAAGACATATGTCCATCACGTTCAACCAGGGAATTAAGGGGTAGGGGTGTGGCGCGATATTGGGGAAGGGATGAGATTTTATATTTCTTCATAAGCATTAATCTTATTTTGTCAATTAGGAACATTCAGCACCCACCCGCTATCAAGGCAGCTGCCTATCATGTCATGCCCTACCTGCACAGGTGTGCTGGCTACTCAAATGATCCAATTAAGGAGGCCATTTAGTCAGCAGCAGCAGAAGTCCTGTGCCTGGACGCTCCAACAGGGGCCAGACACAAGCAGAAGCAGAAGCAGCAGAAGCAGCAGCAGCACCACCTTTTGTTTTTTTGGCTGCAGCAGCAGCAAGGCCCACAGGGCTGGCTAGCTGGCTAGCCAGCAAGCAGGTAGCAATGAAAGTAGGAATCTTTCTTTTTAACCCTGTAAGGGGGTGGTGCACTGTACCCGAAGATACTGCCATATCGGGTCAATGCATAGGGCGACGGAAGCAAGCTTCGAAATCGGCCCCCGTTCTCAAAAATCCATTTAATATATGGTCCCCAGATAGGGGGACGTATCAGATATTAACTGATAAGAACAGATACTACACTTGATCTTAGCCAAAAGGCCGAGAAGCGATAACCGTGAAAGGGGCGGGCCCAACAAGGTCCCCTTCATGGGCACTATCACTGCTTGCTGTCAGGGAGGCTGCCAGACAATTTTCCATGCACACTCTGGGCTGGGGGGCAGTCAACCACCAGTACACACAGCAGAACCTAAACCCATACCATTATTGCTAAGCAGCAAGACAGGGGCCCATTGCACTCCCACGGGGCCTTTTTAAATGCAATCCATAACCCGGATTTGCCAGGAACCCTTCTTACTCCTCCTACTTGCATGTGACACTGGGCTTAGGATCTGCATAGGAAACACACACACAAGCACACACCTACCTTTGTTGCCTGCAGATGCCTCCTTGGCTGTCCCCAAACGGTATCAAACCAACACCCACGGGAAGCTGTAAGCATAGAGGACATGCCTGCACCCCATTGGACTTACCTGTGTGGGTTAAATCCGGGTTATTTTGACAACCTATGGCGGTGATGGTTCTGCTCAGGCAGAGCAGTGCTGATGCTCCTCATAAAGCTGTCGCTGCTGTGAAGGTTCTAGGTGACATCACAAATCCCTTTGGTTACATACACAACAAAGCTGGGTTGTTGTTGTTTACACTCTGCAAGGCCTGTGGAAGTGAGTGACATCATAGCACTGTAGTTCTGAGGGTTCAAGATGGATGCAACAATCTCCTGTTGCTTCTATGAAGGCCGTAATAGACGACATCACCAAACAGCTCCATAGTCACATACACAGCAAAGGAGAGATGTTGTTTACACCTAGTGATGTCAGTGGTATTGAGTGACATCACAGCACAGTGCTAAGGCTCCTGGGCCTGGACACAGCAGCGGCTGCAATATCTCAACGGAGAATACGTTTATATCTATGTGTGTGTGTGCGCAATATATATATATATATATATATATATATATATATATATTTCTCCGCCGAAATCACTTTTAAACCCATTTCCACCTTTTTTTCCCTTCTCTTCCTCTTACTTTTTTTTCACGTTTTTTTACGTTTTTCTCCTTTTCGCCTCTTTTCTGGGCGTATTATTCTTCTTTTTCTTCTTTTTTTTCGTCTAATGCATACCCCATCAGTGCAGCAATGCTTATTCAATACCGCCAGCAGATGGAGACACTGGGGGATAATTTTCTAAGGATTTATACTGATTTTTCCTGTCTGAATTTGTCGCACAGAAAGTTGCAGGCCAAATATGTGTGACATTTCTGCGACTTTAGCTTCTAGAGCATTTTTACAACATTATACATAGGTGCTGAATACATAAAAAGCGACTGTTCAGCGACAGACAAGTCGCATCGGCTGAAAGTAGGCCAGAATGTCAGTCCATGTTGGAGCAGGTTTAGATACAGTCTAAAGCATAGATCTCAAAGTCTGTGCACAGAATTTAGCAAGGGCCTCGCACCTTCTGATGCATCAGGTAGGTGCACAATAGCATAGCCTAACCTCTGTACTTTGGTCTATATTGATGCGGGACATAGACAGCCAGCTGATGACCAATCCATTAGTGCAATGGATGGCTGGAAGCATTTGTCTTTGCCTTTGCAATACCACAGAAGCAATGCCATGTCAATGTACAGCAATGACACACCTGTGTGAACAGCCAGGAGACCCCCCCCCCCCATGTTATGTTACATAGTTACATAGTTAGTACGGTCGAAAAAAGACATATGTCCATCACGTTCAACCAGGGAATTAAGGGGTAGGGGTGTGGCGCGATATTGGGGAAGGGATGAGATTTTATATTTCTTCATAAGCATTAATCTTATTTGTCAATAGGAACATTCAGCACCCACCCGCTATCAAGGCAGCTGCCTATCATGTCATGCCTACCTGCACTGTGTGCTGGCTACTCAAATGATCCAATTAAGGAGGCCATTTAGTCAGCAGCAGCAGAATTCCTGTGCCTGGACGCTCCAACAGGGGCCAGACACAAGCAGAAGCAGAAGCAGCAGAAGCAGCAGCAGCACCACCTTTTGTTTTTGGCTGCAGCAGCAGCAAGGCCCACAGGGCTGGCTAGCTGGCTAGCCAGCAAGCAGGTAGCAATGAAAGTAGGAATCTTTCTTTTAACCCTGTAAGGGGGTGGTGCACTGTACCCGAAGATACTGCCATATCGGGTCAATGCATAGGGCGACGGAAGCAAGCTTCGAAATCGGCCCCCGTTCTCAAAAATCCATTTAATATATGGTCCCAGATAGGGGACGTATCAGATATTAAACTGATAAGAACAGATACTACACTTGATCTTAGCCAAAAGGCCGAGAAGCGATAACCGTGAAAGGGGCGGGCCCAACAAGGTCCCCTTCATGGGCACTATCACTGCTTGCTGTCAGGAGGCTGCCAGACAATTTTCCATGCACACTCTGGGCTGGGGGCAGTCAACCACCAGTACACACAGCAGAACCTAAACCCATACCATTATTGCTAAGCAGCAAGACAGGGGCCCATTGCACTCCCACGGGGCCTTTTTAATGCAATCCATAACCCGGATTTGCCAGGAACCCTTCTTACTCCTCCTACTTGCATGTGACACTGGGCTTAGGATCTGCATAGGAAACACACACACAAGCACACACTACCTTTGTTGCCTGCAGATGCCTCCTTGCTGTCCCCAAACGGTATCAAACCAACACCCACGGGAAGCTGTAAGCATAGAGGACATGCCTGCACCCCATTGGACTTACCTGTGTGGGTTAAATCCGGGTTATTTGACAACTTATGGCGGTGATGGTTCTGCTCAGGCAGAGCAGTGCTGATGCTCCTCATAAAGCTGTCGCTGCTGTGAAGGTTCTAGGTGACATCACAAATCCCTTTGGTTACATACACAACAAAGCTGGGTTGTTGTTGTTTACACTCTGCAAGGCCTGTGGAAGTGAGTGACATCATAGCACTGTAGTTCTGAGGGTTCAAGATGGATGCAACAATCTCCTGTTGCTTCTATGAAGGCCGTAATAGACGACATCACCAAACAGCTCCATAGTCACATACACAGCAAAGGAGAGATGTTGTTTACACCTAGTGATGTCAGTGGTATTGAGTGACATCACAGCACAGTGCTAAGGCTCCTGGGCTGGACACAGCAGCGGCTGCAATATCTCAACGGAGAATACGTTTATATCTATGTGTGTGTGTGCGCATATATATATATATATATATATATATATATATATATATATATATATTTCTCCGCCGAAATCACTTTTAAACCCATTTCCACCTTTTTTTCCCTTCTCTTCCTCTTACTTTTTTTTTCACGTTTTTTTACGTTTTTCTCCTTTTCGCCTCTTTTCTGGGCGTATTATTCTTCTTTTTCTTCTTTTTTTTCGTCTAATGCATACCCCATCAGTGCAGCAATGCTTATCAATACCGCCAGCAGATGGAGACACTGGGGGATAATTTTCTAAGGATTTATACTGATTTTTCCTGTCTGAATTTGTCGCACAGAAAGTTGCAGGCCAAATATGTGTGACATTTCTGCGACTTTAGCTTCTAGAGCATTTTTACAACATTATACATAGGTGCTGAATACATAAAAAGCGACTGTTCAGCGACAGACAAGTCGCATCGGCTGAAAGTAGGCCAGAATGTCAGTCCATGTTGGAGCAGGTTTAGATACAGTCTAAAGCATAGATCTCAAAGTCTGTGCACAGAATTTAGCAAGGGCCTCGCACCTTCTGATGCATCAGGTAGGTGCACAATAGCATAGCCTAACCCTCTGTACTTTGGTCTATATTGATGCGGGACATAGACAGCCAGCTGATGACCAATCCATTAGTGCAATGGATGGCTGGAAGCATTTGTCTTTGCTTTGCAATACCACAGAGCAATGCATGGTCAATGTACAGCAATGACACACCTGTGTGAACAGCCAGGAGACCCCCCCCCCCATGTTATGTTACATAGTTACATAGTTAGTACGGTCGAAAAAAGACATATGTCCATCACGTTCAACCAGGGAATTAAGGGGTAGGGGTGTGGCGCGATATTGGGGAAGGGATGAGATTTTATATTTCTTCATAAGCATTAATCTTATTTTGTCAATTAGGAACATTCAGCACCCACCCGCTATCAAGGCAGCTGCCTATCATGTCATGCCCTACCTGCACAGGTGTGCTGGCTACTCAAATGATCCAATTAAGGAGGCCATTTAGTCAGCAGCAGCAGAAGTCCTGTGCCTGGACGCTCCAACAGGGGCCAGACACAAGCAGAAGCAGAAGCAGCAGAAGCAGCAGCAGCACCACCTTTTGTTTTTTGGCTGCAGCAGCAGCAAGGCCCACAGGGCTGGCTAGCTGGCTAGCCAGCAAGCAGGTAGCAATGAAAGTAGGATCTTTCTTTTTAACCCTGTAAGGGGGTGGTGCACTGTACCCGAAGATACTGCCATATCGGGTCAATGCATAGGGCGACGGAAGCAAGCTTCGAAATCGGCCCCCGTTCTCAAAAATCCATTTAATATATGGTCCCCAGATAGGGGACGTATCAGATATTAAACTGATAAGAACAGATACTACACTTGATCTTAGCCAAAAGGCCGAGAAGCGATAACCGTGAAAGGGGCGGGCCCAACAAGGTCCCTTCATGGGCACTATCACTGCTTGCTGTCAGGGGAGGCTGCCAGACAATTTTCCATGCACACTCTGGGCTGGGGGGCAGTCAACCACCAGTACACACAGCAGAACCTAAACCCATACCATTATTGCTAAGCAGCAAGACAGGGGCCCATTGCACTCCCACGGGGCCTTTTTAAATGCAATCCATAACCCGGATTTGCCAGGAACCCTTCTTACTCCTCCTACTTGCATGTGACACTGGGCTTAGGATCTGCATAGGAAACACACACACAAGCACACACCTACCTTTGTTGCCTGCAGATGCTCCTTGGCTGTCCCCAAACGGTATCAAACCAACACCCACGGGAAGCTGTAAGCATAGAGGACATGCCTGCACCCCATTGGACTTACCTGTGTGGGTTAAATCCGGGTTATTTGACAACCTATGGGCGGTGATGGTTCTGCTCAGGCAGAGCAGTGCTGATGCTCCTCATAAAGCTGTCGCTGCTGTGAAGGTTCTAGGTGACATCACAAATCCCTTTGGTTACATACACAACAAAGCTGGGTTGTTGTTGTTTACACTCTGCAAGGCCTGTGGAAGTGAGTACTCTGCAAGGCCTGTGGAAGTGAGTGACATCATAGCACTGTAGTTCTGAGGGTTCAAGATGGATGCAACAATCTCCTGTTGCTTCTATGAAGGCCGTAATAGACGACATCACCAAACAGCTCCATAGTCACATACACAGCAAAGGAGAGATGTTGTTTACACCTAGTGATGTCAGTGGTATTGAGTGACATCACAGCACAGTGCTAAGGCTCCTGGGCCTGGACACAGCAGCGGCTGCAATATCTCAACGGAGAATACGTTTATATCTATGTGTGTGTGTGCGCATATATATATATATATATATATATATATATATATATATATATATATATTTCTCCGCCGAAATCACTTTTAAACCCATTTCCACCTTTTTTTCCCTTCTCTTCCTCTTACTTTTTTTTCACGTTTTTTTACGTTTTTCTCCTTTTCGCCTCTTTTCTGGGCGTATTATTCTTCTTTTTCTTCTTTTTTTTCGTCTAATGCATACCCCATCAGTGCAGCAATGCTTATTCAATACCGCCAGCAGATGGAGACACTGGGGGATAATTTTCTAAGGATTTATACTGATTTTTCCTGTCTGAATTTGTCGCACAGAAAGTTGCAGGCCAAATATGTGTGACATTTCTGCGACTTTAGCTTCTAGAGCATTTTTACAACATTATACATAGGTGCTGAATACATAAAAAGCGACTGTTCAGCGACAGACAAGTCGCATCGGCTGAAAGTAGGCCAGAATGTCAGTCCATGTTGGAGCAGGTTTAGATACAGTCTAAAGCATAGATCTCAAAGTCTGTGCACAGAATTTAGCAAGGGCCTCGCACCTTCTGATGCATCAGGTAGGTGCACAATAGCATAGCCTAACCCTCTGTACTTTGGTCTATATTGATGCGGGACATAGACAGCCAGCTGATGACCAATCCATTAGTGCAATGGATGGCTGGAAGCATTTGTCTTTGCCTTTGCAATACCACAGAAGCAATGCATGGTCAATGTACAGCAATGACACACCTGTGTGAACAGCCAGGAGACCCCCCCCCCCCATGTTATGTTACATAGTTACATAGTTAGTACGGTCGAAAAAAGACATATGTCCATCACGTTCAACCAGGGAATTAAGGGGTAGGGGTGTGGCGCGATATTGGGGAAGGGATGAGATTTTATATTTCTTCATAAGCATTAATCTTATTTTGTCAATTAGGAACATTCAGCACCCACCCGCTATCAAGGCAGCTGCCTATCATGTCATGCCCTACCTGCACAGGTGTGCTGGCTACTCAAATGATCCAATTAAGGAGGCCATTTAGTCAGCAGCAGCAGAAGTCCTGTGCCTGGACGCTCCAACAGGGGCCAGACACAAGCAGAAGCAGAAGCAGCAGAAGCAGCAGCAGCACCACCTTTTGTTTTTTGGCTGCAGCAGCAGCAAGGCCCACAGGGCTGGCTAGCTGGCTAGCCAGCAAGCAGGTAGCAATGAAAGTAGGAATCTTTCTTTTTAACCCTGTAAGGGGGTGGTGCACTGTACCCGAAGATACTGCCATATCGGGTCAATGCATAGGGCGACGGAAGCAAGCTTCGAAATCGGCCCCCGTTCTCAAAAATCCATTTAATATATGGTCCCCAGATAGGGGACGTATCAGATATTAAACTGATAAGAACAGATACTACACTTGATCTTAGCCAAAAGGCCGAGAAGCGATAACCGTGAAAGGGGCGGGCCCAACAAGGTCCCCTTCATGGGCACTATCACTGCTTGCTGTCAGGGAGGCTGCCAGACAATTTTCCATGCACACTCTGGGCTGGGGGGCAGTCAACCACCAGTACACACAGCAGAACCTAAACCCATACCATTATTGCTAAGCAGCAAGACAGGGGCCCATTGCACTCCCACGGGGCCTTTTTAAATGCAATCCATAACCCGGATTTGCCAGGAACCCTTCTTACTCCTCCTACTTGCATGTGACACTGGGCTTAGGATCTGCATAGGAAACACACACACAAGCACACACCTACCTTTGTTGCCTGCAGATGCCTCCTTGGCTGTCCCCAAACGGTATCAAACCAACACCCACGGGAAGCTGTAAGCATAGAGGACATGCCTGCACCCCATTGGACTTACCTGTGTGGGTTAAATCCGGGTTATTTGACAACCTATGGCGGTGATGGTTCTGCTCAGGCAGAGCAGTGCTGATGCTCCTCATAAAGCTGTCGCTGCTGTGAAGGTTCTAGGTGACATCACAAATCCCTTTGGTTACATACACAACAAAGCTGGGTTGTTGTTGTTTACACTCTGCAAGGCCTGTGGAAGTGAGTGACATCATAGCACTGTAGTTCTGAGGGTTCAAGATGGATGCAACAATCTCCTGTTGCTTCTATGAAGGCCGTAATAGACGACATCACCAAACAGCTCCATAGTCACATACACAGCAAAGGAGAGATGTTGTTTACACCTAGTGATGTCAGTGGTATTGAGTGACATCACAGCACAGTGCTAAGGCTCCTGGGCCTGGACACAGCAGCG